>NC_143041.1:15239946-15539946 GCF_057628025.1 Oncorhynchus mykiss | reverse complement strand
GTACTGACCAGCTGGAACTCCCTGCGTCTGTCGTAGGCGTGTTGTATGGCAACGTCAGCCCACAGGGCCTGGATGGAGGGCAGGTACTTGAGGAACACGCTCGTCTCCACCTGGCCGTGCACCATCATCGAAGATCGTGTGTCAAATGACATCACATTGTCTCCGTGCACCTGGTTGTCAGAGGAACCCCAGGGGATCTGAAGCTTCTCCCGTGCATCCACCAACACACGCACACCTGAAGGGGAGAGAGTTAGGGATTAGAGTTAAATACACACAGGGGTCTGTGGCCCACAACCCTATCTGACAAGTATCAGAAGGCAACAAGGCTGATTTAAAATAAGTATTTTTGTTCGAGGATATAAACCACAGTTAGATAGTTTGGTCACTCTGGAGGCATGTTACACCACTGTTCAAACGACACTGAAAAAAACCCTCAAAGAATAACGTTAGAGGAGTTGAATTTTAGAGCTGGCAGCAGGAAGTCATATTTTCTCAAGTATATCTGATTTAGTTAGCCAGTTATAAGATAAAATGGCAATTTTACATTAGAAACGGCGATACTCCCACACTAGTCGATAGTCATCAACACGGGCGTTCCTCCACTAAACGGGGAATTTGTATTTCTGAAGCTAAACCCCATACAGTAACAGTTAGCTAGCTAATCTGCTGCTACCTTCGGATAGCAGCTCCACTTATAAACATAATGGAAACTTTGCCAAAAAGTTTTCACCACTCAAGTTACAGTCGGGCCCGAAAGACGAACGTTAAGAATGTTAGTGTAGCTTTTTTTTTAGATATAGTCCCGTAGACTTTCTCCCTAGTTACCTTTGATAACATTGCTGTAAATTATTGCCCGGAACTCTTCTCGAGCTTGCTGGTCGAAGTCCTGCCCGTGGATAATCCTCATCTGTTTGAGGAAAGTGGACTTGCCGCTCTCGCCCGCGCCCAGTAAAAGTATCTTCACTAGTCGTTTCACGTAGGTTTTGTCCCGGGAAATACTTTTGTCAATCGCCTTAGATTTCCTCAGCTGTTCCACCTCGGTGTTGGTAAGCAGGCAAGCGGGGAAGTAGTGGTTTAGTACGGATCGGGTCGGCAGGAAGTCCGCCATGTTTCAACCAGCTTCATCGATACACGGGAGTGAGTTTGCGCGTTCATGTAAGGAGCGCGGACACGCTACTGTCTACTCTACACCATAGAAATATAATGATTTCTATGTAAGTACACACTGGCTGCGTTTACACAGGCAGCCCAATTCTGATCTTTTACCCAATGTTGTAGAAAGAGCTGATCTGATTGAACAAAATACCAATACGTGGAAAAATATCAGGGGTGTATTTATTACGTAGATTCTGTTGCAAAACGTTTAGTAACGGAAGCAAACGGAACGAAATGAGGAGGGACCTACTTGAAATTATTGAAAATGTTTGGATTAATGATTACACCGCTGTATTGGGCTGCCTGTGTTAATGTTCACACACACACACACACACACACACACACACACACACACACACACACACACACACACACACACACACACACACACACACACACACACACACACACACACACAGGACCAAGCCTTTGGGCATGCCCCTATATTTTATATAACCAAAAAGTGTGCTTTGGATGACAGTACAGTCTACCAATCTAGCATATAATGCCTTTCTTGCAAAGCAAAATTAATACATTAATTTCATCACTTAACCATGTGATTATTCTTTTCATTTTGCCCTGATAAAACTTTTTTACATCCTCATTTAGACCACTTTTTTTTATTTTTACCAAAGTTGACCAAATTAAACAAAATAGCTGTTCCTAAAATTATAACATTGAAATACCTTATTATTCACATCACATCAAAACCCTAATGTAACATTTAACAGAACAATTCAACACTGTCAAATTACAATCATGACTTGATCATGAATCATTTAGGCTCTGAGTTGTATGATCCAATGTCCCCACCTTGTGGTCACACCACACAGTTGCATAAATGCAGAGCATATCGGTTACCTTACTTCATATAGCAGGCTATGGCAGACAGACGGTTCACTGGTGGGAATATAGAACCGTGCCCCGATTGGCTAATACGATCTCCCTCTCCATCCCTATCGATGCATGCTGGTCATTGTATTGATAACCTACTCGCATATTCCTTCGCATCTAGCGTCTTTCCTTTGGCTGGAGAAATATTAGGCTACATTCATTCAGAGTGTAGCCGTTATCATAGTGAATAATAGGGGAGGAAGGCAGACAACATGACCATCAGAAACGTACGGGATCATGGACAGAGGTTCCGTCCGAGGATGGCATGTCTCAAAAAGGTAGGTAGGTTAGCCCAATCAGAGATCGTTATGCTACAGGGCAGATGCAGACATCTAGGCTACAGTGTGTTGCTACATTTAGTCATCAAAATAAATATCGACTATTCGTTCATCACACGCTGGGCAGTGGAGTCTGATGTTTTGTATTATTATCCGGGTTGTCGACCCAGTGCACCTATATGATAATAATACATAATGATTACAAGAACAAAAAATCATAACATGCCATATTCTCCTACAGCCATTTTTTTTAAACTCAGCTGTTATGGATTTGTTGCCACATATCACAAAACATCCTTCCCAGGAAAGCCTGTCTATATTTACAGTTAACCAGCTAGTCATGTTTAGTTGTTTCACAGGTGTCAATAAGAGTGTGAGAGAGCTAGCCTATGCCGTAAAATGAGACCACCTATCCTCAATGTGCAAAGTGTAAGTACATTACTTCCGTGAACAGCATTTCACAAACTTGTACTGTAGCTTTGGCTTTGACTGACACTGTGTTCTCTCTACCATTGTATTGCTACTCAGTGATGAGGTCACCGAGTGTGTGATCAGTATTATCTGATCTACTATTGTGTGATTAGTATTAGCACCTCCAGCAGCCAGCAGATAATCCAACCCATTTGTACTAACCCTACTGGACAGGACAAACTCTTGTTGCATTCCCAGCTGGGACCATGCTTGTTGTGCCAGCTTCTGTTACCAACAGGCTACTAAAACTGGGTTCTCTGTGTAACTTAATGGGGAACTGCACCCGCTGATTTGGCCTCGTTTTCTGGCTTGCTCCTCAAGAAATGCTGGTGGCCATGACATAAACCAAACATGAGTTGACTTGGGGGTGTGGTATGATGTGGGTGTTTCTTGAGTGTGTCCTTGCAACCAGCAAATCAAATACAATTGTATTAGACGCATACACATATTTAGTAGATGTTTATTGCGGGTTTAGCGAAATGCTTGTTCCTAGCAGTGGAGTATTATCTAACAATACACAACAATACATATAAATCTAAAAGTAAAAGAATGGAATTAAGAAATATAGATACAGTTGAAGTCGGAAGTTTACATACACTTAAGTTGGAGTCATTAAAACTCTGGTTCATCCTTGGGAGCAATTTCCAAACTCCTGAAGGTACCACGTTCATCTGTACAAACAATAGTATTCAAGTATAAACACCATGGGACTATGAGGGACTATTAAACACCATGGGACTATTATTCTGACATTTCACATTCTTAAAATAAAAGTGATGATCCTAACCGACCTAAGACTGGGAATTTTTACTAGAATTAAATGTCAGGAATTGTGAAAAACTGAGTTTAAATGTATTTGGCTAAGGTGTATGTTAACCTCCGACTATATTAGGTCGAGCAGTGTCGGAGTCCGGAGTACAATTAAGTGATAATTCCCGAGAAGCCGGTGTTGGGAGGATATATTGGCATGGATGTTTGACCCGAGACGAAGTTGAAGGCCGGCAAAACTTTTTGGGTTACTACCTGATTTCATATGTGTTATTTCATAGTTTTGATGTCTTCACTATTATTATACAATGTAGAAAATAGTAAAATAAAGAAAAACCCTTGAATGAGTAGGTGTGTCCAAACTTTTGACTGATACTGAATATATGTATGTATGTATGTATGTGTGTGTATGTGTGTGTGTGTATGTATTTATGTATGTATGTGTAATGACGTTCGTCTGTACGAGAGGCGGACCAAAGCGCAGCGTGGTTGTTTTGATTCATGTTTTAATAAATAACTACACATGAACAAACTAACAAAAACAAGAAATGTGAAAACGCAAAACAGTCCTATCCTGTGACAACAAACACAGTGACAGGAACAATCACCCACAAACACACAGTGACACCCAGGCTACCTAAGTATGATTCTCAATCAGAGACAACTAATGACACCTGCCTCTGATTGAGAACCATACTAGGCCGAAACATAGAAATACCCAAATCATAGAAAAACAAACATAGACTGCCCACCCAACTCACGCCCTGACCATACTAACTACATACAAAACAAAGGAAATAGAGGTCAGAACGTGACAGTACCCCCCCCCCCCAAAGGTGCGGACTCCGGCCGCAAAACCTTGAACTATAGGGGAGGGTCTGGGTGGGCGTCTGTCCGCGGTGGCAGCTCTGGCGCGGGACGCGGACCCCACTTCACCATTGTCTTAGTCCGCCTTATTGTCCGCCTCCGTGGCTTTCTCACCATGGCCACCCTTCTCAATGACCCCACTGGACAGAGGGGCAGCTCGGGACAGAGGTGAAGCAGCTGCTCGGGACAGAGGGACAACTGCTCGGGACAGAGTGGCAGCTGCTCGGGACAGAGGGGCGGCAGCTGCTCGGGACAGAGGGGCGGCAGCTGCTCGGGACAGATGGGCAGCTGCTCGGGACAGAGGGGCGGCAGCAGCTTGGGACAGAGGGGCGATAGCAGCTCGGGACAGAGGGGCGGCAGCTGCTCTGGACAGAGGGGCAGCTGCTCGGGCGGCCCCTGGCTGACTGGCGGCACTGGCGGCCCCTGGCTTACTGGCGGCCCCTGGCTGACTGGCGGCACTGGCGGCCCCTGGCTGACTGGCGACACTGGCGGCCCCTGGCTGACTGGCGGCACTGGCGGCCCCTGGCTGACTGGCGACACTGGCGGCCCTTGGCTGACTGGCGGCCCCTGGCTGACTGGCGGCACTGGCGGCCCCTGGCTGACTGGCTGCACTGACCCTCCCTGGCTGACTGGCGGCCCCTGGCTGACTGGCGGCACTGACGGCCCCTGGCTGACTGGCGGCACTGGCGGCCCCTGGCTGACTGGCGGCACTGGCGGCCCCTGGCTGACTGGCGGCACTGGCGGCCCCTGGCTGACTGGCGGCACTGGCGGCCCCTGGCTGACTGGCGGCACTGGCGGCCCCTGGCTGACTGGCGGCACTGGCGGCTCCTGGCAGACGGGCGGCACTGGCGGCTCCTGGCAGACGGGCGGCACTGGCGGCTCCTGGCAGACGGGCGGCACTGGCGGCTCCTGGCAGACGGGCGGCACTGGCGGCGCTGGGCAGACGGGCGGCACTGGCGGTGCTGGGCAGACGGGCGGCACTGGGCAGACGGGCGGCACTGGCGGCGCTGGAGAGGAGGAAGGCTCTGGAAGCGCCGGACTGAGTAGCTCTCGTAGCGCCGAACAGGCGGGAGACTCCGGCAGCGCTGGACAGGAGGAAGGCTCTGGTAGCGCCGGAGAGGCGGGAGACTCCGGCAGCGCTGGAGAGGAGGGAGCCCCTGTAAGGATGGGCCGGAGAGACAGCCTGGTATGGGGGGCTGCCACCGGAGGGCTGGTGCGTGGAGGTGGTGACGGATAGACCGGGCCGTGCAGGCGCACTGGAGCTCTTGAGCACCGAGCCTGCCCAACCTTACCCGGTTGAATGGTCCCGGTCGCCCTGCCAGTGCGGCGAGGTGGAATAGCCCGCACTGGGCTATGCAGGCGAACCGGGGACACCGTGCGTAAGGCTGGTGCCATGTAAGCCGGCCCAAGGAGACGCACTGGAGACCAGATGCGTAGAGCCGGCTTCATGGCACTTGGCTCGATGCCCACTCTAGCCCGGCCGATACGCGGAGCTGGAATGTACCGCACCGGGCTGTGCACCCGCACTGGGGACACCGTGCGCTCCACCGCATAACACGGTGCCTGCCCGGTCTCTCTAGCCCCCCGGTAACCACAGGAAGTTGGCTCAGGTCTCCTCTACCTGGCGTAGCCATACTCCCTGTTAGCCCCCCCCCAATAAATTTTTGGGGCTGACTCTCGGGCTTCCATCCGCTCTGCCGTGCTAGTTCCTCATAATGCCGCCTCTCTGCTTTTGCTGCCTCCAGCTCAGCCTTGGGGCGGCAATATTCTCCTGGCTCTGCCCAGGGTCCTTTCCCGTCTAGAATCTCCTCCCATGTCCATTTCTCCAAATAGTGCAGCCTCTCCCACTGCTGCTGCCGCTGCTCCTGTTGCTGCTGCCTCTGTTGCTTCTCCTGCTGCTCCTCTTGCCGTTGCCCGTTACCACGCCGCTTGGTCCTGTTGGGGTGGGTGATTCTGTAATGACGTTCGTCTGTACGAGAGGCGGACCAAAGCGCAGCGTGGTTGTTTTGATTCATGTTTTAATAAATAACTACACATGAACAAACTAACAAAAACAAGAAATGTGAAAACGCAAAACAGTCCTATCCTGTGACAACAAACACAGTGACAGGAACAATCACCCACAAACACACAGTGACACCCAGGCTACCTAAGTATGATTCTCAATCAGAGACAACTAATGACACCTGCCTCTGATTGAGAACCATACTAGGCCGAAACATAGAAATACCCAAATCATAGAAAAACAAACAAAGACTGCCCACCCAACTCACGCCCTGACCATACTAACTACATACAAAACAAAGGAAATAGAGGTCAGAACGTGACAGTATGTATGTATGTATGTATGTATGTATGTATGTATGTATGCATATATGTGATGGGATATACAGCCATTATGGACAGTATGTGGATAGAATATATCGTATATCTGAAGAATACTTAGGATATAATAGTATATGTGCAGCAATAGTTGAATAGGATGGCCTTGACTAGAATACAGTATACATATGAACTGGGTAAAACAATATGTAAACTATATTGAAGTGACCAGTGTTCCATGTCTATGTACATAGGGCAGCAGCCTCTAAGGTGAAGGGTTGAATAGCTGGGTGGTAGCCGGCTAGTGACAGTGACTAAGTTCAGGGCAGGGTACTGGGGGGAGGCTGGCTAGTGATGGCTATTTAATAGTCTGATAGCCTTGTGAGAGAAGCTGTTTTTCTGTCTTGGTCCCAGCTTTGATGCACCTGTACTGACCTCGCCTTCTAGATGATAGCGGGGTGAACAGGACGTGGCTCGGGTGGCTGAGGTCCTTAATGATCTTCTTGGTCTTCCTGTGACACCGGGTGCTGTAGATGTCCTGGAGGGGAGGCAGTGTGCCCCAGGTGATGTGTTGGGCAGACCGTACCACCCTATGGAGAGCCCTGCGGTGCAGTTGCCGTACCAGGTCGGTGATACAGCCCGACAGGATACTCCAAATGGTGCATCTGTAAAAGTTTGTAAGGGTCTTTATTTCTTCACCCTCCTGAGGTTGAAGAGGCACTGATGGGGGCGTGCTCCCTCTGCTGTCAACTGAAGTCCATGATCAGCTCCTTCGTTTTGTTGACGTTGAGGGAGAGGTTATTTTCCTGGCACCACTCCACCAGGGCCCTCACCTCTGTCTTGTCGTTGTTGGTAATCCGGCCTACCATTGTTGTATCGTCTGCAAACCTGATGATTGAGTTGGAGGTGTGTGTGGCCACATGGTCATGGGTGAACAGGGAGTACAGGAGGGGGCTGAGCACGCACCCTTGTGGGGTCCCTGTGTTGAGGATTAGTGTAGTGGAGGTGTTGTTGCCTACCTTGACCACCTGGGGTGACCCGTCAGGAAGTCCAGGACCCAGTTACACAGGGCTGGGTTCAGACCCAGGGCCCCAAGCTTAATGATGATTTTGGAGGGTACTATGGCGTTGAAGGCTGAGCTGTAGTCAATGAACAGCATTCTTACATAAGTATTCCTCTTGTCCAGATGGGATAGGGCAGTGTACAATGCAATGGCGATCTGTGGATCTATTGTGGCGGTATGCAAACTCCACTTTGTCTCTGTACTGACATTTTGCCTGCTTTATGGAGTGCATAACTGGACTGTTTGTATTCGACCATATTTCAAGTCACCATGCCATGGTAAAATGCAGTGGTTCACTCTTTCAGTTTTGCGTGAATCCTGCCATCTATCCACGTTTTTTGGTTTGGGTAGGTTTTAATCGTCACAGTGGGAACAACATCCCCTATACACTTCCTGATGAACTCAGTCACCGTGTCAGTGTATAAGTCAATGTTATTCTCAGAGGCAACCCGGAACATATCCCTGTCCGCGTGATCAAAACAATCTTGACGCATGGATTCCGATTGGTCAGACCAGCGTTGAATAGACCTTAGCATGGGTACATCCTGGTTGAGTTTCTGCCTATGGGAAGGGAGGAGCAGAATGGAGTCATGATCTGATTTGCCAAAGGGAGGGCCTTGTAGCCAGGATATGCGGTTTCCAGTTTGCACAAGGTCCAGTGTAGTTCCTTTTAAGAGACACGCCCACCTGTCAGAACCTTTCCCGCAACTGTTTCCCTACTCAATCACTACAAACAAACCCCCTGATTAATACAGTTAGTGGGGTGGTTAAACTGTGTATTGTTCTGTATTTTGATGTAAGTGGTACAGAATCTGATTCCGCCGACATGTACTCCCTCCATCAATATACCGGAAGCCGTCATAAGGTGTATCATCCAGTGCGTGAAGCCCTGACCTGCCTTCCTTTTGGGCAATTATGTGTGAAACACATCTCACTGTCCTAGGAATGCCCCAGACATGATGAAAACGAGACTGGATTCCCCCAGGGTGAAATGTCCCTTTAATAGTAATAGTTCTATTGAAAAGTAATAGGATTCTATAGATGTAATTCTATGCATATGGATCTGACCTGTCTCACTATCATAGTATCCTGTTGACTTCCTGTCCTGTTGTCATGGTAACCTGTTTTCTTGACAACCCGTTGTCTCAGTGACCCCGCCTCTGTAGTGGTGAATGTCTGTTGTCTTTATGACCTGTTTTCCTGCTGTCTGCAAGGTGGAGTCTGTGATGCTGGAGATGCAGGATCCAAAGACTGGAGTCAAGTCACAACCCCAGAGACTGGTTAGCACTACTATACCTCACGCTATCACAGGTAAACCCACACAAAGAAGAAAACAGAAAAAGACTCTCAGATAGTGGCTGCCATAGGTTAGGTAACTCCTACAGACCACAGGACCTTTTTTCCCCAAGTCTTGAGCTCAAGATTATATCGCCTTGACAACCTCTGGTCGAGAAGGAGAGAGGGGGGGGGGGCATAGGGAGACAGGGAGGTAGTCAGAGTAGGAGGAAGAGCATTAAGGAGAGAAAGATGAGAGAGAGATGGCTAAAGAACCTACTGTACACTCTTGAGTTTTAATTATACAACTTCAGCTTGGTTTGTTTCTGGTAAAATCATCCTTGATTACAGACACTGTAACAGCATGTCGTCTGGGATTGGTAAAACATAGAATAGCGTAGCATAGCATAGATTATACAACGGGTGGGCCGGGACTATCTCTTGGAAGAATGAAAATAATGTTTTTCATGAAAATGCTGTATGTCAATCATTATTTGAATATGTTGGTAACCTGTTGTATAAAAGTGATAATGGCCACACAGCCGGTGTTTGAAGGATATATTGGCACAGTTTGCCAGTGCTCGACGTCGTCTTGGGCCTAACACGCATGCCAATATATCCTCCAAAAAGTGGCTTCGAGGGCATTCTCACTTGAATTAAATAGCTTACTGGAATAATTTCCAGTATCCCTATAGAGAAATTTAGTTGGCAGTTGTTTCTCTGAGGCAGGCATCTGGCATTTATATATCACCCCTCTCTCCTCTCCACTGCCCCTTTTGATTTCAGAGTTACTGTAACGATGTGCGCTGAGAGTCGGGAAGCAAGTTCAGGGAGGGAATACATTTAATAAATGAAACAAACACGCAACACCGACAGCGCACTGACCTGAAACAAATACAGACACAATGACAACTGGGGAAGCAGACTGGTGACCTAGAGGCCGGAGAGGGAGCACACGTGACAGTTAAACCAATGAGTCTTGATGTCATACATGTGATGTTATATCTCTACAATAGCTGTTTGTTGTCACCTTCTCCAGGTGAGGACATTGTGGCATGGCTGACCAACTGCTACAGTATAGGAGCAGAAGGTACGCACGCACGCACACACACACACACACACACACACACACACACACACACACACACAGACACACACACACACACACACGCTTTGCGCACACACACACACACACACACACACACACACACACACACACACACACACGCTTCGCACACACACGCACGCACGCACACACACACACACACACACACACACACACACACACGCTTCGCACACACACACACACACACGCACACACACGCACACACACACACACACACACGCTTCGCACACACACACACACACACACACACACACACAGAGCTGCCTAGTATTATGGTTCCTGAACACCCACCCCTTTTCTCTTTTTCTCTCCCTTTCTCTTCTTCTTCCCCCTCTCTCTGTCTGTGTAGAGGCGTGGGCTCTGGGCACCATGTTGGTGGCATTTGGGTACATCTACCCCCTCCAGGATCATAAGCGACTAGTCATCAAACCAGACGCGTCTCTCTACCGCTTTCAGGTAATAATGACAACACCTCATGAATCTTAAGCTTAACCAACCCCCTTACGCCTAACTCTATGCCAAACCTCTGTGCTTTTTGTCTTTTCTCAGACACCATACTTCTGGCCAGCCCAGCAGTGGCCTGTAGAGGACACAGACTATGGTGAGATGCACACAGAACAAGACAAAACAGAGTTAAAGTTTTCTTTATTGTTAGGTCATCTACATTGAAAAACAAGTTTAAGTCAAAAAAATGACAAAATAAAATGAAAATCATGTTTATTTCTCAGCAATATACCTGGCTAAGAGGAACATCCGCAAGAGAGGAGTACTGGCGCTGTATGAACAGGTGAGAGACACTCACACGTGCATGCAGGCACACACATCTATCTAATGTGGAAGTAGTAACACACTACTCTGTTGTCTTCAGGTGCAGTATAACAGTCTTCACAAGTGGATGAATCATAAGTGGGACTTCATTGTGATGCAGGCTAAAGAACAGTACAGGTTAGTCTGGCAGAAATAGACTGCACTGTCATACATTCATCCACAGACAGACTGTGTACCGGTACTTGGAAAATTTGACTGTTTTGTGTATGTCTGTGTGCAGGGCGGGGAAGGAGAGGAAAAAGCCGGATCGCGTGGTGTTTGACTGCCAGGAGAGAGCCTACTGGGTGGTACACAGACCTCCGGTGAGACACACACACTAGTGATGTGTGGGTTGACTCATAACCCAATGCCTCCGCGTTTATATCTGCGGGTTTAGGGTCATGAAATATTGTGTGGATTAAGTGCGGGAGGGTGGCAGGCAGGTTGAATAAAGAGAAAAAGCTGCTTTAAAATGTAATAAATATATCATTATTTTGCAATTAATATCTATAGGCTACATTGAGGTTTTTCTTTAATCATTTTTTTTTTATCTGACATTAGTGTGTAAGCCTAAGCTTTAGGTCTTATCTGTAGTGAAACAAATACACGCCAATTGCCAAATGCTTTTGGGATCTTGGGCAGAATAAGTTAACGTTGATCCACTGAGGCAAAAAGGACAATATCGGAGTTGAATTCAATATGAAAAAAGCTTTGAAATGGAGAGCTGAAAATAAAGAGAAGGGAGGGCCAGAACAGTAGCCTATTGTTTACGAAAGATGTTATGTGTGATGATTGTGAGGTGCTGTACAAATTTGACAGTCACAAGACGGGGCACGTCAAGGGAAATGTGCTGTTCAGATGGGTTAAATGGAATAGTAACTGAAATCTGGACGCTGACTGCAGTTCTACAACCTCTAATGTAATATTTCACTACCTCAGAATTAAGCATTTCTTGCAGTAAAATGATACACCAAATGTACATTTTGACTCGGGAACAGGAGTGGAGAAATAGGATTTATTTCTTTCAGCATCTTGAGAGAATATGAGTGCGCGATAGGGACCGCCTGTAAAGACGCTATCTTTATCAGCGTCATAAAGGCCGATAGTATTCAACCACATAAAATATGCATCCAAGCCGAAGTCGTTTTAATTCCCGTAAAACCAGTAAAACTGATGTTGTTTGGTCCAAAAAAAAGGGTTGAGTTATTGCATTTTCTCCCGGGTTCCTTAACGTCTTTGCTATGCAAGAGAAGCAGAGATGAAAGAGAGAACTTTAAAGATCGATTTGAAGTATTAACTCTATCGATGTATGCCATTTTCTGATGAGCAAGGGATATTTAGTATTCTAGGGCAACAAGTAATGACAGAAGAAAAGCTGCAGGTGTTTAATTACACACAAGGTCACTATGGGGCGATAACTTGAACCTGCGTTCCATGTAGACAGATATATTATCAGAAACACTATTCCTGTACTGTGACTGCTGACAGGTGAATATATCTCCAGGTGAGATGATGTGTTTCTCTGCAGGCAGGAGCTCTGGCCTTTCACGACTGGACAGACAGGCTACTAACGAAGCATCATGGGTAGAGAGTGATGCATCCTGGGTAGTCTCATGGGGGTGCAGTGGGGTTGGCGGCCTAGCTTATTCCTCTGTCTGATATCAATCACAAACCAAAACATGAAAATATTGAATCATACCGTGCACATTACTTAATGTTTTGTCTGTCTGTCTGTAGCCAGGGACCGTCAGTGCAATGGACTACGGACTTGAACGCATGGTAGACCCCAACACAGAGGAGGTAACAGGTTAGTCCCGCTGTTTGTGTGTGTATGTGTGTGTGGATTAGCCTGCTCATGTGGGGTATATTGTAGCCACAGTATCATTGTCTGTGTGACCTAGCAAGGACAAGGTGGTATTCAATCTGCTTATATTTGATAAGAGGATTTCTACCTTGGTAATCTGACACTAAATACAGGTACATACCCCTCTTCCTGCCACCCCCCCTTCCCCATGACTGTAGTCTCTGTTAACCAATCACATCACACCTGTTCCCTCTGTTAGCCAATCACATCACAGATTTAGTTTTATTTCTGTTTGAATTCATCAATATTATTTTTCCCCCCTCTCTTTTTCTGTCTGCAGGTTTTCTTCAATGCCTCTCTTACAGTCGTAACTTTGAAGAATACTTCTACACACACAGACAGACGCGCACAATGAATGCAAAGTTTACTGCAGCTGTCCATTCTGCTGTTATATATTACCAAATCATTGTTTTATTTCCCAGAAACAAACTTCAGACTTCTTCAGAAGAATTGTGAGAAACAACTTTTAACATCCTAAAATAATTAGCATATAACATTTACCCTAAATGTACATATGAACAGTTCCTCCTTCCTTTTGGCTGTGTTGATGAATATTCCTTTCCCCCTGTTTCCTGTAGATGATTTTTACGCAGCAGTCCATCATGAGGCCGAGGGTCAAGTCATCTGTGTCTATCGGAGCGTATGTCACTATAGTTTAGATGTCACCACGTTTGACAATCCATCACACCTAGGGTTAAAAGCTGAAATCCTATAGGATCACCATGCGATGAATGGTGATCATCTAGGTGCTAAAAAGCATAATTCTCCATTCTCTCCAACATGGCAGTTGTTTCTTGTGTTTGTTTTCTCTTTTCTCCAGTCTTGTGAAGTACTCTGTCACCTATAATAAGCACGACCCTTTCCTAGCCCCCTGTCTCCCTAGCAACCCCTGGGTAACTGATGATGTCACCTACTGGTTTCTCAACATGGCAAAGTGAGTCTGATCCCTAACTGTCCAGCTTACTATCCCTGTCCTACCTGTCGTTGTAGAATGTATTATTTGAACTGATATCAAAACGTGGACGTTCATATGTGTGTGTGTGTCAGTGTGGGAATTCCTACCAAGATGCGTGTGGAGAGGTGGACCTTCAGTTTTGGGGAGCTGCTCTCTGACCCTCGAGGCAGAGATGACTTCAGACTCTTCCTCAAGAAGGAGTTCAGCGGTACGTTGCTACAGCGTTACGGCAACATTGGGAAAACATTGCAACAATGGTGTTATGATATTATGTTTTCGTCCATTTCTTGAAAAATGGAATCTTATCTCAACGAGACTAACATGGTTAAATAAAAAATGTTTTACATGATTTTAGGCAGGCATGTCCCATTTTACACCCAACAGTCTGGGTCTTTTCAAGGTGCCTCTGATTGTTCTTTTAGGGGATTGACATTATACAACTAAAGTTTGAGTGGCTGGTTGATTGATTAGTTAATGGATTGATTTATTGGCAGGTGAGAACCTGGCGTTCTGGGAGGCATGTGAGGATCTGAAGTGGGGAACAGCCGCTACCATGAATGACAAGGCCCAGCAGGTCTACAAGTAAAGAGAACCATAACCCCACACACTTGGGACTGAGCTGTTACCACCTCTGTGTTTGGGTCTACCATATGTAGTCCATTGCACTGACGGTCCCTGGCTACGGACAGACAAAACATTAAGTCATGTGCACGGTATGATTTGAGGTTATGTTGTTTTGGTTTGTGATTGGTATAAGGCAGGAATAAGCTAGTCCCCCAACCCCACTGCCCCCCATGAGACTACCCAGGATGCATCACTCTCTACCCATGATGCTTCGTTAGTAGCCTGTCTGTCCAGTCGTGAAAGGCCAGAGCTCCTCCCTGCAGAGAAACACATCATCTCACCTGGAGATATATTCACCTGTCAGCAGTCACAGTACAGGAATAGTGTTTCTGATAATATATCTGTCTATGTGCAACGCAAGTTCAAGTACACGTTTTATCGCCCCATAGGTTTAGTTTGCAGACAGGATGAACATACAACACAGCAGTGTTGTAGTACTCGTGACTGGTCTTGAGTCAGGTCTCGAGACCACATATTGAGTGTCTCGGTCTTGTCTCCGTGTCGGATACATTTGGACTCGGTCTTGACTCGGTCTCGGACAGTGAGGACTCGTCATTTCTTCCCGAGACCAGCTGAGACCAGCGGAGTAAAACTTATCAGCTTCCATTCAGTCAGCGCATAAAACCACTTCGCCAGGCCAAATATACAGAATATACTCCTTTTTTGAGACATTAATACATTATCTGAACAGTCTTTATATCTATTATAGACAGATTAGTACAGTGGTGAAACTATAGGACCTTCAGTGTGTGACAGGTTAGTACAGTGGTGAACCTATAGGTCTTCAGTGTGTGACAGGTTAGTACAGTGGTGAAACTATAGGACCTTCAGTGTGTGACAGGTCCTATAGGTCTTCAGTGTGTGACAGGTCCTATAGGCCTTCAGTGTGTGACAGGTTAGTACAGTGGTGAACCTATAGGACCTTCAGTGTGTGACAGGTCCTATAGGTCTTCAGTGTGTGACAGGTCCTATAGGCCTTCAGTGTGTGACAGGTTAGTACAGTGGTGAACCTATAGGACCTTCAGTGTGTGACAGGTCCTATAGGCCTTCAGTGTGTGACAGGTCCTATAGGCCTTCAGTGTCTGAAAGGACAGCAACCGTAATACCAGCACACACACACACATTAACCATGTCTCTGGTTAGGACTTTCCTGACGCGTGGCGCCCCCCGGTGGATCAACATTGATGGGAAGACCATGGAGGTAACAGTTAAAGGGTTGAAACACCCTCACAGATACGTACTGGATGCAGCTCAGACACACATCTTCATGCTGATGAAGAAGGTCAGTTTCACCACACTAATAGTACAGGCCCTCTGTCTGCTGTAACTGGAAAATCATACACAAAATGGCTACCATGATGTAACATGGCTGCCATGATGTGACTTATTTTGGAGTAAAACGTTCAATACTTGTACAGGAGGTATCTAAGTGTGTGTGTGTGTGTGTGTGTGTGTGTGTGTGTGTGTTATAGGATTCTTTCGGGCGGTACCTGAAGTCTCCAGTGTTTAAGGACACTCAGAAGAGGGCCATCTGTCCTGACCAACACATGTTCAGGTCAGTGCTATGTGTGTGAGAGAGAGTGTGATCAGTACAGTGGAACATATTGTCTGCACTGGTGTGACTACTGTAAAACTTAAATTAAACGCAGAGTCTCAAATAGCCGCCTGTTTCAAATAAACGCTGTGTCTAAATGAATTGTTTGAGGTTTCCATTAATTACTATGAATTGTTTATGAGGCTTGATGTTTCATTTGTTACATTAAATAATTCAGTAATAACAATTATGTAAACATCTGTTTTTATTGCCAGTAAGAAAATACTAGCCATTGGCTGCTAACAGCTGAGATCTGCTTGCTAACTGGAAAGCACAAAAACAGTCAACAACTTCTGGATTCCTTACCCCAGAAATTGGCCGATCACCCTCTAGTGGTGAAAAGTAATAACTGTCGAAAATGCGCAGTCAAAGATGAGAATAATTATTCTGTCAAGGAAAAGTTATTATTTTTTATTTGAGGCATACTTAAGACAAAAGAAATGTGACACAGTGTGTAAACGATAATACATTAGTGCAGGAAATGAAGAAATGGATTGAAATGCTGAAATTAAACAATTAAATATGCAAATGAGCAAAAACTATGTGCATTAAGGAAATAGATGCCTGGCTCAAATTGAAGCCTGCCTCGAGGCACGTGTTACAAATAAACTCACAGGCTATTAACTAAAGTTTTACGGTATCTCCCTCAACACCTCTTTCCCCTCTCTCTCTAAGAGATAATTAGTGTGTAAATGTAAGGACATGAATAACGCTCTCTCACCCTCCTCAACTCTCTCCCTCCCCCATCCCTTTTCCAGTGTGCCCCAGTTGGAGGCCAATGCGAGGAAGCGTCGACCCAGCATCAGTCCCATCATCGTCCGCCAGCTGGAGCAGGAGGAGAGAGCCAGGATGGCCACCAGTGGCCCTGTGGACATCACACAGGTCATGAGCAAACTCAGCAACAAGGGCAAGGAGGTGCCCCCGTCCAAGAAATAGACCATAGACACACTCACATGCATAGACATGAATACACACACTTCTATAAGCATAAACACAAGCAACCACTTACACACACACACACACACACACACACACACACACACACACACACACACACACACACACACACACACACACACACACACACACACACACACACACACACACACAGAGAATACACAGAATACACACCAGCTGAAAGCTAAGCAATGTAGTTGCTACCTTTTACATATAGTTTGGAGTACAGCAAAGTTGACAAATAGTGAGCATTTGAAATAAAATGTACTATTTTGAATTTCTATCAACTGTATGCTGCCATGGCCAGTGTAGCATACATACATCAGACAAAACAGCTGGAAGAGCAGTTATGTCTATCAGTCTGACTGTCATTAGAACGCAATACTACCACAGACACAAGGGTTTAAAACCATTGAATGTTTCATGTTATTAAGTGTTTTAGTCTTGATGGTATGCCTCACTCACTGAGCAGTATCACCTGTCTCACCTGTATCTCTTTTCTCTCACCTGTCATCAGCATGTTCTACCTATAGGGACACATCTGTGTCGTTCCACCAATAGAGTGCCTTTTATGTCCCTCATGCATTATGTGTGTACATTTTGATAAAACATTCCATTTAACAGTTGGATCACATACATCTACGTTCTGACTTACACGACATGACCTACAGTGCCTTGCGAAAGTATTCAGCCCCCTTGAACTTTGCGACCTTTTGCCACATTTCAGGCTTCAAACATAAAGATATAAAACTGTATTTTTTTGTGAAGAATCAACAACAAGTGGGACACAATCATAAAGTGGAACGACATTTATTGGATATTTCAAACTTTTTTAACAAATCAAAAACTGAAAAATTGGGCGTGCAAAATTATTCAGCCCCTTTACTTTCAGTGCAGCAAACTCTCTCCAGAGGTTCAGTGAGGATCTCTGAATGATCCAATGTTGACCTAAATGACTAATGATGATAAATACAATCCACCTGTGTGTAATCAAGTCTCCGTATAAATGCACCTGCACTGTGATAGTCTCAGAGGTCCGTTAAAAGCGCAGAGAGCATCATGAAGAACAAGGAACACACCAGGCAGGTCCGAGATACTGTTGTGAAGAAGTTTAAAGCAGGATTTGGATACAAAAATATTTCCCAAGCTTTAAACATCCCAAGGAGCACTGTGCAAGCGATAATATTGAAATGGAAGGAGTATCAGACCACTGCAAATCTACCAAGACCTGGCCGTCCCTCTAAACTTTCAGCTCATACAAGGAGAAGACTGATCAGAGATGCAGCCAAGAGGCCCATGATCACTCTGGATGAACTGCAGAGATCTACAGCTGAGGTGGGAGACTCTGTCCATAGGACAATAATCAGTCGTATATTGCACAAATCTGGCCTTTATGGAAGAGTGGCAAGAAGAAAGCCATTTCTTAAAGATATCCATAAAAAGTGTGTTTAAAGTTTGCCACAAGCCACCTGGGAGACACACCAAACATGTGGAAGAAGGTGCTCTGGTCAGATGAAACCAAAATTGAACTTTTTGGCAACAATGCAAAACGTTATGTTTGGCGTAAAAGCAACACAGCTGAACACACCATCCCCACTGTCAAACATGGTGGTGGCAACATCATGGTTTGGGCCTGCTTTTCTTCAGCAGGGACAGGGAAGATGGTTAAAATTGATGGGAAGATGGATGGAGCCAAATACAGGACCATTCTGGAAGAAAACCTGATGGAGTCTGCAAAAGACCTGAGACTGGGACGGAGATTTGTCTTCCAACAAGACAATGATCCAAAACATAAAGCAAAATCTACAATGGAATGGTTCAAAAATAAACATATCCAGGTGTTAGAATGGCCAAGTCAAAGTCCAGACCTGAATCCAATCGAGAATCTGTGGAAAGAACTGAAAACTGCTGTTCACAAATGCTCTCCATCCAACCTCACTGAGCTCGAGCTGTTTTGCAAGGAGGAATGGGAAAAAATTTGAGTCTCTCGATGTGCAAAACTGATAGAGACATACCCCAAGCGACTTACAGCTGTAATCGCAGCAAAAGGTGGCGCTACAAAGTATTAACTTAAGGGGGCTGAATAATTTTGCACGCCCAAATCTTCAGTTTTTGATTTGTTAAAAAAGTTTGAAATATCCAATAAATGTCGTTCCACTTCATGTTTGTGTTCCACTTGTTGTTGATTCTTCACAAAAAAAATACAGTTTTATATCTTTATGTTTGAAGCCTGAAATGTGGCAAAAGGTCGCAAAGTTCAAGGGGGCCGAATACTTTCGCAAGGCACTGTAAAGTGGCCTGAATCGCAGTTTGCGTTCCAATTCATCCCAAAGGTGTTCGATGGGGTTGAGGTCAGGGCTCTGTGCAGGCCAGTCAAGTTCTTCCACACCAATCTCAACAAACCATTTCTGCTTGGACCTAACTTTGTGCACTGGGGCATTGTCATGCTGAAACAGGAAAGGGCCTTCCCCAAACTGTTGCCACAAAGTTGGAAGCACAGAATCATCTAGAATGTCATTGTATGCTGTAGCATTACGATGTATCTTCACTGCAACTATGGGGCCTAGCCTGAACCATGAAAAACAGCCCCAGACCATTATTCCTCATCCACCAAACTGTACAGTTTGCACTATGCATTGGCGCAGATAGTGTTCTCCCGGCATCCGCCAAACCCAAATTAGTTCGTCGGACTACCAGATGGTGAAGCGTGATTCATCACTCCAGAGAACCTGTTTCCACTGCTCCAGAGTCCAATGGCGGGGAGCTTTACTCCACTCCAGCCGACGCTTGGCATTGCGCATGGTGATCTTAGGCTTGTGTGCGGCTGCTGACAGTTGCTGACGTTGCTTCCAGAGGCAGTTTGGAACTCGATAGTGAGTGATTATTTTTACGCGCCACGTACCTCAGCACTCGGCAGTCCCGTTCTGTGAGCTTGTTTGACCTACCACTTTGCGGCTTAGCCGTTGTTGCTCCTAGATGTTTCCACGTCACAATAACAGTACTTACAGTTGACCTGGGCAGCTCTAGCAGGGCAGAAATTTGACGAACTGACTTGTTGGAAAGGTGGCATCCTATGACGGTGCCACTTTGAAAGTCACTGAGCTCTTCAGTAAGGCCATTCTACTGCCAAAGTTTGTCTATGGAGATTGCATGGCTGTGTGCTCGGTTTTGTACACCTGTCACCAACGGCTGTGGCTGAAATAGCCGAATCCACAAATTTGAAGAGCTGTCCATACTTTTGTAAATATAGCAGTGTTGTGTTCGAGACCACTTAAAGCGAGAACGATTCAAGACCAAGACTGGATGGGCGGCGAGTCCAATTCAAGACCATGATTGTAATTTTGTCAAATCACCACCATAATAAGAGTGATTTGATAATGAGTTAAAAATGGCTGCATAGGACCTTTAAGCTTGTATTTAATTGCTCCTCCCCACAACAAACTTCTGATTACTTTCAGTTACACACTGTCACAAGGGGAGCTATGGATGATTTAAGATGAAATCGACAACCCTGTCACGGTCAACCTTGTCAATTTTCACTTTTATAGTCATTTTTCTTCATTTGACCTCTTGAGATGGGGAAACAGTTACACTACCCTAAAGGTGCCCTATTTGTGGAATGACACATACTGGATGTTGTATGTCATTATTGTAACTTACATTTCTGCACCATCCATCCAATAAAGAGTCTATGTCCAGCACATGTCTGTCTGTCATCTCATCTTCACTGTGTCATCCAGTCACTGTGCCCATCTCTGTCAATTAGTCCATAATGCCATAACAGATAACTCACAGTATTTTCTGTCCGAGGGCCAGACCAGTCCATGCTGCCTTCATTTATACCAGTGTTCAGTGTGTGGTGTATTAGTATGACCTCTCAGTGATCTTTCCCCCTTGACCCTAAGTCTGAACTCTGACCTTTAACCCCTACATCTGTGTCACTTCACGGCACCCATACCCCACCTGGCGGTCTACTCTGGCCCCCCTTCTTCTTCCACCTCACCCCCTTTCCCTCTCTGCCTCCCCAACACCCCCGCCTGCTCTTCACCCATCAGCGTAACCATAGATAGCACCCCCGCCTCAGAACGTAGGTGGGAGGGAACGGGGGGAGGTGGGGTGGAGGGGGGAGAGGTCGACATTGAGAGCCGGGGGACTGCTGTCTCTTCTCGTTCACGTATGGCTCTCTCATTGGGCCGTCTGTTGAGAGGGGGCTGTACTCCCTCCACAGTATTCCCCAGCATTACGCCAAAATGTCCTGCCCTCTTCGGGACAAGCAGCCGCGTTCAGCCTATCAGCATGGAGCAGCCCAGCCCAGGCGCATTGCCAAGTGAGTCACAGAAGAGTAAGCTCCCACACACCTTTATAGATCCTCATCCCTTCAGTCCCTCATCCCTCTTTCCTCTCCACTTTCCTTCAGTTTTTTTCCAGATCAAGGTGGACATCCCTCCAGAGTGTCGTATCTACCCCCGTTGACTCTGAGGATGAGGTGGAGAGATGGGGGCATTGAGAGGGGGAGGGCAGGTGAAGGAGATCATCTGTCCCTGGGAAAGTCTAACACCTTATGATGGGGCCGGGTAATGCACACACACACACACACACACATTAACGAGCATGCGCACACACACACACACATTAACGTGCATGCGCACACACACACATTATTGCTGACATTTCCAAAGTATAATCCGTTACAGTTACTTGTTACCTGTCCAAAATCAGTAATGTAGGATTTGGATTACTCAAACTCAGTAATGTAATCTGATTACGTAGTTATTTTGGGAATACTTTCCACCTCAGAAGCGTTAGAAGACGTGTGTCATCATAGTGGTCGCTGACTTGTCAGACTCGCTCAGGTGGAACAATCCGAAAGTAGAACATTTCAATGCTTGAATAGAATATCGCTGAGAAAACAGAAAGGTGTCAGAATGTCTTTTTATTTTAAAAGTAATCCAACAAGTAATCATCTAGTTTTTCTAAAGTATCTGTAATCTGATTACAATAATTTGCTGGAAACATCGGTCGGTTACTCCCCAACCCTGTTAATGTACACAGATACAGACACACACACTCTCTCTCACACACACACACACACATACATACATACATACTGTGGCGTACAGCAGGTCAGCCACCAGGGGAGACTCGTCGAGGCCTGGTAACAGATGGAGTATACATCACGAGGCGGGGGCTCCATCTGCTGGACGTGCCAGGTCTCGACGGGCTCTCCGGACAGGACTAATTGGGTCTGATTGGGAGCTGGTGAGTAATCAAGGGCGGATTGCTCACCAGCTGTGCGAGGCCCATAAAGCTGCCAGAAGGGCAGCACACATGGAGAGGACTAGGGGAAGTGAGGTGACTTCCATGTGGTTGGATTCGGTTACCCGAGGAAGTTGAGTTTGTGTGCCCGACAGGATGACTCGGAGCCCAGGAGACGGTATCCCGGAGAGGGTCTCATGAGGGAGACCTGTTCTTTTCTTTTTTGATTTATTATTTAATAAACACCCTTGAAACCGAGCTAATCATACTCTGTCTGTGTCTGATCTATGTAAACATCTTGACCAAACCCCCTGATCTGTCACAATACATACATACATCCACCCACACACGGACACACCTGAATCCTTACCATTAATCCTTACTTTAACCAAACTGATCACTCTCTCGCACCTCTGCAATGAGTCATTCAATTCATACATCAAGAGTGGCTCAGCTCTGGACATTCATACAGTGCCTTCAGAAAGTATTCAGACCCCTTGACTTATTCCACATTTGGTTGTGCCACAGCCTGAATTCAATATGGATTAAATATGTTTTTTTTCCTCATCCATCTACACACAATAACCTATAATGACAAAAGTGAAAACATGTTTTTAGAAATGTTTGCAAATGTATTTAAAGTGAAATACAGAAATTTCAAATTTACATAAGTATTCCACACCTCTGAGTCAATACTTTGTAGAAGCACCTTTGGCAGCGATTACCGCTGTGCGTCTTTCTGAGTACGTTTCTAAGTGCTTTCCACACCTGAATTGTGCAACACTTGCCAATTTTAAAGATCTTCAAGCTCGTGTCAAATTGGTTGTTGATCATTGCTAGACAATAATTTTCAGGTCTTGCCACAGATTTTCAAGTAGGAAAAAAACAAACTCGGCTGCTCAGGAACATTCACTGTATTCTTGGTAAGCAAATCCAATGTAGATTAGCAGTGCTTCATTTGAGACACATCAATCCAGAACATGATCCTTCACCTTTCCATTTTGGACTTTTATTCTTGAACCTATTTGGCCGGTTTTGTGCCGAAAATCTCCCCCCCCCCCCCCCCCTCCAATTTCATTAATTTTGTGGCTAGAGTCAAATACTTTCTGTGGTACACATCAGTCAAATACTTTCTATAGAACAAACTTCACTGAAATTAATAATTAATGTATGTGTGTTATATTAAACATAGAGGAGGGAGTAAAATGTTGGCAAGCAATAAACATTTCAGAACAGTTATGGCTGAATTATTATCCTTACACTTTCAAAAATACTAGTCGAATAAGACATGGGAGGGATGACGAATTTTGGCAAAGAGATTTATTTATAGACTAATACAAAATTCAGTAGCGGATTTAGGTACGGGCGACATCTCGCCGGGTGCGGGCGGACGCGGCAATGAAGAACGTGAAGGGGGGGGGGGGGGGGGGGGGGATTCTGGCAGGGGGGAGATTTTCGGCACAAAAACGGATTACTTTTTGCAATGTACACATTTTTACAAAAGCGAAGTTCATTCAAGTTGCCTATTCGTTCATTCTCCTGCCCACACAAAACAACTATGTGAAAAAGTAGATTTTCAGCCTGGGCCTAATATTCTAAGAGTTGATTTGGGTTGGGCTGGCCAACACGTGGCCGTGGCTGTGTGAGAAGAGCCAGTAGCTATCGCTCACATAACTAGAATGAGATTCACTTTTTATGATCTCTCTCCCTCTCTGCTCTGATAGACATGACCCTGCAACTCTCACGGGCCTATTGATATAATAAATATGAATTCGGAGGGCAGTTTTTTTATTTTATTTTTTATTTCACCTTTATTTAACCAGGTAAGCTAGTTGAGAACAAGTTCTCATTTGCAACTGCGACCTGGCCAAGATAAAGCACAGCAGTTCGACACATACAAAAACACAGTTACACCTGGAATGAACAAAACATACAGTCAATAAACCAGTAAGGAAAAAAAAGAAAAAATAAGGGAGTCAAATAAGGGAGTTAAGGCAATAAATAGGCCATGGTGGCGAAGTAATTACAATATGGCAATTAAACACTGGAATGGTAGATGTGCAAAATATGGATGTGCAAGTAGAGATACTGTGGTGCAAAAGGAGAAAAATAAATAAATACAGTATGGGGATGAGGTAGATAGATGGGCTGTATACAGATGGGCTATGAACAGGAGCAGTGATCTGTGATCTGCTCTGACAGCTGGTTCTTAAAGCTAGTGAGGGAGATGGGAATCTCCAGCTTCTGTGATTTTTGCAGTTCGTTCCAGTCAGTGGCAGCAGAGAACTGGAAGGAAAGGCGACCAAAGGACGAATTGGCTTTGGGGGTGACCAGTAAGATATACACGCTGGAGCGCGTGCTACGAGTGGGTGCTGCTATGGTGACCAGCGAGCTGAGATAGTGCAGACTTGTAGATAACCTGTAGCCAGTGGGTTTGGCGACGAGTATGAAGCGAGGGCCAGCCAACGAGAGCGTATAGGTTGCAGTGGTGAGTAGTGTATGGGGCTTTGGTGGCAAAATGGATGGCACTGTGATAGACTACATCCAGTTTGCTGAGTAGAGTGTTGGAGGCTATTTTATAGATGACATCGCCGAAGTCAAGGATCGGTAGGATGGTCAGTTTTACGAGGGTATGTTTGGCAGCATGAGTGAAGGAAGCTTTGTTGCGAAATAGGAAGCCGATTCTACATTTAATTTTTGATTGGAAATGCTTATTAATGTGAGTCTGGAAGGAGAGTTTACAGTCTAGCCAGACACCTAGGTATTTGTAGTTATCCACGTATTCTAAGTCAGAGCCGTCCAAAGTGCGGGCAGGTGCGGGCAATGATCGGTTGAATAGCATGCATTTAGTTTTATTTGCGTTTAAAAGCAGTTGGAGGCCACAGAAGGAGAGTTGTATGGCATTGAAGCTCGTCTGGAGGTTAGTTAACACAGTGTCCAAAGAAGGGCCAGAAGTATACAGAATGGTGTCGTCTGCGTATAGGTGAATCAGAGAATCACCAGCAGCAAGAGCAACATCATTGATGTATACAGAGAAGAGAGTCGGCCCGAGAATTGAACCCTGTGGCACCCCCATAGAGACTGCCAGAGGTCCGGACAACAGGCCCTCCGATTTGACACACTGAGCTCTATCAGAGAAGTAGTTGGTGAACCAGGCGAGCCAGTGGTTCGGTGTGGTGCATACATTGGATTTATCTAACATATGCGTCAAACTGTATGAGTGGAGGGCTTGACAGAAATGGTAGCAGAAGGTGAATGTTGAACTTTGATGCTGCGTACTATTTTGCGCAATAACATTGTCGGTGTGTTCAAAGCATTACTGAAAAAACAGCATGCAGACCAAACAGGGCTTTCACAATATTTAAAATACAAATCGAGGTAAAACACAGTCTACCAAAATATTTGATCAACTTCCAAATATTGTTTTACAAAGTAAAACATGAGAGACATAGGCTTTTGGCACGAGCGCATAGGCCATCACCAGCAAGTGAGCTGTGCATCATTGGGTGAGTCCGTGAAACTGGAAAGCATTTTTAGGACTATCATTTCTCCTCATATTGTAGCCTACGATATGTCTCCACCAGTAGCATGTAATATGATATTTTTTTAAAGTGGGATGCATGCCAGCAAAGCCACTACAGAACACTAAACAATACATTAATTGCACTATAATGGTGACAAACGGTGACCACAAATGGTCTACATAAAGCTGGCCCAACAGCAGTCCCAACATCTTACCACTGCTACAGCTGGCTGTCAGCGGAGCCTTATCTGGCAGCAAAACAGTTCATTCAGCCTCATTTACTGCCTTTAAGGATGGACATGGTCAATATAACTATTTGTTTAGGACTTTTGAAATGTACAGCGACAGAATTCAGAACATGGGCCGTTCATACAGTGTTCTACCTGTACACCAAGTCAGAACTGGTAGGATAAATAAAGGGGGCATATAAGCAAACAATGAAAGCTCTTGCATGGCCAATGTTGAATGTTTATCATTTAAAATTTGGAAAATATGGAGAGTGGTACTCAGTAATGTGTTGTATTGGATTTGCCCCAAACATAAGACGTTGTATTCAGGACAAAAGGGGAGTTGGTTTGCCACATGTTTTGCAGTATTACTTTAGTGCCTTGCCGCAAACAGGATGCATGTTTTGGAAGAATTGTTTTTCTCTACAGGGTTCCTTCTGTTCACTCTGTTAATTATGTTAATTAGATTAATATTGTGGAGTAACTACAATGTTGTTGATCCATCCTTAGTTTTTTCCTGTTATAGCCATTAAACTCAAACTGTTTTCTGTGCGGATTCCTTCCTCTCCGGCAACTGAGTTAGTTAGGACGCCTGTATCTTTGTGGTGACTGGGTGTATTGATACACCATCCAAAGTGCAATTAATAACTTCACCATGCTCAAAGGAATATTCAGTATCTGCTTTTAATTTTATTTTACCCATCTACCAATAGGCATAGCCACCGGAAGTAGGGGTGCTGAGGGTGCTGCCACAACCCTCTCACAAAAGTAGTGCACTGATAAATGTACTATATTACGTATTGGATCAATTAAAAATAACTTTTACATTACCATGTAGTTTACCAATCAAATGATCTGATGGTAAAGTGGACATACTCTGTATTAATATCCCTAAAGAAAGAAATGATCTCACTAGATAAGACGTCTATTTGTGGAAAAATCTACCTGATTAACTCTTTAGTCATATCCCAGTTTACCTTTTTGCTTATGGCCTTGCCTACACCTAGCAACTTTTTTTTTATTATTTGAGAAAAAAATATTAAATTTTATTTGGAACGGTAAACCAGACAAAATTTATCTCTGAACATCATCCAGTTTTGATTTCTGTTTCAACTGTGCTGTGATGTTTCACAAAAGTTATAATTTGTACCAGAATGATGGGAAGAGAAGAGTATGGAGAAGGGAAGGAACTGCTCATGAGCCGAAGCATACCACCTCACCTGTGAAGCATGGTGGAGGTAGTGTTATGCTGTGGGCATGTACGGCTGCCAATGGAGCTGGTTCCCTTGTATTTATTGATGATGTGACTGCTGACAAAAGCAGCAGGATGAATTCTGAAGTGTTTAGGGCTATATTATTTGCTCAGATTCAGCCAAATGCTTCACAACTCATTGGACGGCGCTTCACAGTGCAGATGGTCAATGACCCGAAGCATACTGCGAAAGCAACCCGATACTTTTTCAAGACAAAGTAGTGGAATGTTCTGCAATGACCAAGTCAATCACCTGACCTGAATCCAATTTAGCATGTATTTCACTTGTTGAAGGCAAAGCTGAAGGCAAAGCACCCCAAGAACAAGCAGGAACTGAAGACAGCTGCAGTAAAGGCCTGGCAGAGCATCACCAGGGAAGAAACCCAGCATCTGGTGATGTCTATGGGTTCCAGACTTCAGGCAGTCATTGACTGCAAAGGATTTGCAACCAAGTATTAAAACTCACAATTTAATTATGTGTAACGATGTACGCTGAAAGTCGGGAAGCAAGTTCAGGGAGTCAATACATTTATTGAATAAAAGAACAAAACAAAAAACACGAACAGCGCACCAACATAGAACTAGAACAATGATGACTGGGGAAGATACCAAAGGGAGTGACATATGAAGGGCAGGTAATCAAGGAGGTGATGGAGTCCAAGTGAATGTCATTATGTGCCTTACGCTGATTGACAGGTGTGCACCCTAATGAGCAGCCTGGTGACCTAGAGAGCACACGTGACAGTACCCCCTCCCCGACGCGTGGCTCCAACCGCAGGACGCCGACCAAGATGACGATCCCGTGGGATTAGGAGCGGACCTGTCACCTCTGCTAAGGCACGGGAACCTGTCGATATGGCTGAGGCGTGGGAGCATGACAACCTAGAGCGCCGGAGAGAGAGCCTACGTGACAGTACACTCTCCCCGGCGCATTTGGCTCCAGCTGCAGAACGCCAACCACAGGGATGATCCTGGGGATCCTGAGCGGACCGGTCGCCTCTGCCGAGGCGCAGAAACCTGACGAACCGGCTGAGGAGTGAACCTGATCAGCCGGCTGAGATCTCCCCGGTTGCCTCGGTTGAGGCACGGGAACCTGTTCACCCAGCTTCGGCATGGGAGTGTATCGAACCCGCTGAGGCATGGGAGCCTACAAACCGGCTGAGGCCTCCCAGGTAGCTCCGGCTCCAACACCCGAACCCGTCATCACCCCCAACACAAAAACAAAACAAAAAAACACTCCCTGATGCTTCCCTTTGGTGAGTCGTCATTCTGTAATGATGTACGCTGTCTTCACTTGATTGTTTTCTTTCAAATCCATTGTGATGGCGTACAGATCCAAAATTATGCAAATTGTGTCACTGTCCAAAAACGTATGGATCTGACTGTATAGACAGTTCCAGTCAGATGTTTGGACACACCTACTCATTCAAGGGTTTTATTTTTTTTGTTGCTATTTTCTACATTGTAGAATAATAGTAAAGACATCAAAACTATGAAATAACACATATGGAATCATGTAGTAACTAAAAAAGTGTTAACCAAATCAATATATATTTTATATTGGAGATTATTCACAGTAAAGTTTAGAGGGACGGCCAGGTCTTGGTAGATTTGCAGTGGTCTGATACTCCTTCCATTTCAATATTATCGCTTGCACAGTGCTCCTTGGGATGTTTAAAGCTTGGGAAATCTTTTTGTATCCAAATCCGGCTTTAAACTTCTTCACAACAGTATCTCGGACCTGCCTGGTGTGTTCCTTGTTCTTCATGATGCTCTCTGCGCTTTTAACGGACCTCTGAGACTATCACAGTGCAGGTGCATTTATACGGAGACTTGATTACACACAGGTGGATTGTATTTATCATCATTAGTCATTTAGGTCAACATTGGATCATTCAGAGATCCTCACTGAACTTCTGGAGAGAGTTTGCTGCACTGAAAGTAAAGGGGCTGAATAATTTTGCACGCCCAATTTTTCAGTTTTTGATTTGTTAAAAAAGTTTGAAATATCCAATAAATGTCATTCCACTTCATGATTGTGTCCCACTTGTTGTTGATTCTTTACAAAAAAATACAGTTTTATATCTTTATGTTTGAAGCCTGAAATGTGGCAAAAGGTCGCAAAGTTCAAGGGGGCCGAATACTTTCGCAAGGCACTGTATATATACTGTATACACCTGCTCTTTCCATGACAGACTGACCAGGCAAATCCAGGTGAAAGCTATGATCCCTTCTTGATGTCACTTGTTAAATCCACTTCAATCAGTGTAGATGAATGGGAGGAGACAGGTTAAAGAGGGATATTTATGCCTTGAGACAATTGAGACATGGATTGTGTATGTGTGCCATTCAGAGGGTGAGTGGGCAATGCAAAAGATTTAAGTGCCTTTGAACGTGATATGGTAGTAGGTGCCAGGCCCACCGGTTTGTGACAAGAACTGCAACGCTGCTGGTTTTTTTCACACTCAACAGTTTCCTGTGTGTATCAAGAATGGTCCACCATCCAAAGGACGTCCAGCCACCTTGAAGCATTTGAGTCATTACGGGTCAGCATCCCTGTAGAACGCTTTCGACACATAGAATCCATGCCCCAACGAATTGAGGCTATTCTGAGGGCAAAAAGGGGTTATTCCTAATGCTTGGTATACTCATTGTATAGTCTAGTGAGTTAAACTCTGTTTAGTTTTCCGACATTAGAAGGTCTACAGTGTGTCTCCGCAATGCTGCTGCTCTGCAGAGTTTGGCATTTGGCTTCTCTGCTGTTTTATACAGTGTTGTAGTACTCAAGTCCAGGACTTGGACTCAAGTCACTATTTTCATGACTCTCGACTTGACTCGGACTCGACCAGCAGTGACTTGTTGTGGCTTTGTTGTCAGAAAGTCTTTCTCTGCATAATTCAACATACTAGCCTAGAACAGAGCATGTTAGATAGCTGTAGTATCTATTTAGCCTTACACATGTACAACGCTAGAATAATGAAATGTAGCTTAAAAATGGTTGGACGGCAACGTTTAGCACTATCAAGAGATTCGTGCCTCGAGGATAAAGGACTCGAAATTGGACACACTTGGACGCTAGGGATTTGTGACTCGACTCGGACCCGAGGTTTGGAGACCTGTCTACATCACTGGTTCATACAGAATCCTGTTGGGTAGCCTTTGTCTTCATCTTTAGGGTTAAGTTAAGTTTTTCCGCTGTGTCATTCCTAAGCGACAGTGCAGATAAATGTCAGAATGTATTTTACCCTGTACCTTTTTCTATGTTTACAGATACCAGAATGTGAAACATTTGAACTGTAATGTGTGATTTGTACATGCCATGGCTTGTGTAAGTGCCTCAATAAATGACTAAACATGACCATAACAGGGTGAAGAATGAATTTATCTCTGCGTGTAACTAGACTGACCGACAAAAGTTTCCCATCCAATTGGCGACAGATATTCTAAAGTCGTAGTGCACATAAAATAACTTGAGTGATTTTAGTCCCATGTACTGACTAAAAAAATACAAGTTAAATGAGTTTCCATTGAATTTGAAACTCTGCTGATGGTTTTCTCACAAAAATTGTTTTGTAGAAAATGTGCCCACGCTGGTCTTGGCATGTGTGCTCAAGCCAACAGCTTGCAGATACAGATGTAGGATCTTAATTTGATCACTCTTTTGTTGCTGAGAATTTTCCTGCACAGCAGGAAATGCAAATTTGTATTGTATTCAAGGTTTGAAAGGACTCTTAAAGTTTGCAATTCCCACTTTAACATTTAAAACTTGATTTGCCCTGACAAAAAATGTATCAACCCCTACAAAAAAATGTGCATGAATTATAATACACATAATAATTCACATTTCCAGTTGCTGCATGATTTTTTTTACTGCTGTAGCAAACTGGCTCAAATTAAGATTCTAAATCTGTACAGTGCTGGTAAATTTACTACATAAGGAGATTATTATGGATAAGAGCGAGAATTTTTATTTGTCAAATGGCAGCCAAGCATCGATCATCATGTCACCAGAATAAGACCCTCGATATTTATTGGGAAGGAGCATCAATCTCATAACCGTGCACTTTCACCACCCTGTGAAGTTCACTTTAATTGATTTAAACTGTAGCCTAATAAACTGCATTCTTTGTATCAATATTTGCGCATAAAGGCATTTACAACTCCATTTCTCACATCATGTATTTTACAGACAATAAAATATCCCACCATGTCTAACAAACACATTGTCTGTGGACATTAATCAAATTGTACTGCCATTTCCTGTTTACATCAGTGCGGTCTAGACTTTTTCATGGTTCAGGTAATTAATCCGCATGAAATGGAAACCTGGTTAATGTATGGCATTATACTGTATCTGTCTTCTGGGCAGTGATTATGCTCATCCACCACTGGGTGGAGTTCTCCGCACCTTTCATGGCTGAAGACAAGCTAATACTACAGGTCCCATTGAATGGCTGTGTTTTTTTGTGGACATATTTTCACTAATGTATTTCACACAAGTGGCAGCCCATGTCTAAACCCCCACTGGTGACTTTATGAGAACAATGTTGAAGGTGAACAACTAGCAAAGCAAATAGCAAAGTGGACAGTGCAGTCAGGCAGCGCAGCAGAAAAACGAAACACGGAGTTGGACACCTTGAGAGGAACCAGTCTCACACCTTCCCCTGTAACACGCGCTACTCCACAGGAGAAGCTGTATTCAAACACCCACAGAAAAAAAGAGGGACCCACACTCACGCACACTCAAAGACTTTATACACACACAAGCTACTCCACAACGGGAGCTACATCCACCAATCATCCAGTCATTCATTTAGTCAACATGACTTGTTTAGGCTAGATGAGATGTTTGCATCTCGTCAGATGATGCATAGTGTATATTATAATACATGACATATTTGATGCATATTTGATGTATTTGATGCAAAGTCTTTTGTTTTCTTGTCTGCTGTGAAACAAGGGTTTATGGTTTACGGTTTATAAATATATTTTTTTCATCAATCTATACACAAATACCCCATAATGACAAAGCAGAAACAAGTTTTTAGATGTTTTTGCAAATGCTTTCAAAACTGAAATATCATATTTACATAATTATTCAGAAACTTTACTCAGTACTTTCGATTACAGCCTCGAGTCTTCTTGGGTACGACGCTACAAGCTTGGCACACCTGTATTTGGGGAGTTCCTGGCCTTTCTAGGGAGTTTTTCCTAGCCACTGTGCTTCTACACCTGCATTGCTTGCTGTTTGGGGTTTTAGGCTGGGTTTCTGTACAGCACTTTGCGATATCAGCTGATGTAAGAAGGGCTTTATAAATAAATTTGATTTGATTTTCTCCCATTCTTATCTGCAGATCCTCTCAAGCTCTGCCAGGTTGGAGGGGAAGCGTCGCTGCACAGCTATTTTCACTGCACAGCTATTTTCAGGTCTCTACAGAGATGTTTGATCAGGTTCAAGTCCGGGCTCTGGCTGGGCCACTCAAGGACATTCAGAGACTTTTCCCGAAGACACTCCTGCATTGTCTTGGCTTTGTGCTTAGGGTCGTTGTCCTGTTGGAAGGTGAACCTTCACCCAGTCTGAGGTCCTTAGCGCTCTGGAGCAGATTTTGATCAAGGATCTCTCAATACTTTGCTCCATTCATCTTTCCCTCGATCCTGACTAGTCTCCCAGTCTCTGCCGCTGAAAAACATCCCCACAGCATGATGCGGCCACCATCATACTTCGCTTTAGGGATGGAGCCAGGTTTCCTCCAGATGTGACACTAGAGCTCTAGGAAGAGTCTTGGTGGTTCCAAACTTCTTCCATTTAAGAATGATTAAGGCCACTGTATTCTTGGGGACATTCAATGCTGCAGACATTTTTTAGTACCTTCCCAAGATCTGTGCCTCGACACAATCCTGTCTTGGAGCTCTACGGACAATTCCTTCGACCTCATGGCTTGATTTTTGCTCTGACATGCACTGTGAACTGTGGAGCCATATTTAGACAGGCGTGTGCCTTCTCAAATCATGTCCAATCAATTGAATTTACCACAGGTGGACTCCAAGTTATAGAAACGTCTCAAGGATGATCAATTGAAATAGGGTGCACCTGAGCTCAATTTCAAATTTCATAGCAAAGGGTCTGAATACTTAAGTAAATAAGCTATTTTTGTTTTTATTTTTAATACATTTGAAAACATTTCGAAAAAACTGTTTTTCGCTTAGTCATTATGGTGTATTGTGTGTAGATTGATGAGAATTAATATGAATACATTTTAGAACAAGGCTGTAACATAAGAAAATGTGGAAAAAGTTAAGGTGTCTGAATACTTTCCAAATGCCCTATATATGTATGTGTGTGTGTCAAGATCCTAATCCCAGTCACAGGTCGCCTGACTCATGGTGAGTCTCTAGGGGCGACAGGAACATACAGTGCCTTGCGAAAGTATTCGGCCCCCTTGAACTTTGCAACCTTTTGCCACATTTCAGGCTTCAAACATAAAGATATAAAACTGTATTTTTTTGTGAAGAATCAACAACAAGTGGGACACAATCATGAAGTGGAACGACATTTATTGGATATTTCAAACTTTTTTAACAAATCAAAGACTGAAAAATTGGGCGTGCAAAATTATTCAGCCCCTTTACTTTCAGTGCAGCAAACTCTCTCCAGAAGTTCAGTGAGGATCTCTGAATGATCCAATGTTGACCTAAATGACTAATGATGATAAATACAATCCACCTGTGTGTAATCAAGTCTCCGTATGAATGCACCTGCACTGTGATAGTCTCAGAGGTCCGTTAAAAGCGCAGAGAGCATCATGAAGAACAAGGAACACACCAGGCAGGTCCGAGATACTGTTGTGAGGAAGTTTAAAGCCGGATTTGGATACAAAAAGATTTCCCAAGCTTTAAACATCCCAAGGAGCACTGTGTAAGCGATAATATTGAAATGGAAGGAGTATCAGACCACTGCAAATCTACCAAGACGTGGCCGTCCCTCTAAACTTTCAGCTCATACAAGGAGAAGACTTGGCTGCATCTCTGATCAGAGGCCCATGATCACTCTGGATGAACTGCAGAGATCTACAGCTGAGGTGGGAGACTCTGTCCATAGGACAACAATCAGTCGTATATTGCACAAATCTGGCCTTTATGGAAGAGTGGCAAGAAGAAAGCCATTTCTTAAAGATATCCATAAAATGTTGTTTAAAGTTTGCCACAAGCCACCTGGGAGACACACCAAACATGTGGAAGAAGGTGCTCTGGTCAGATGAAACCAAAATTGAACTTTTTGGCAACAATGCAAAACGTTATGTTTGGAGTAAAAGCAACACAGCTGAACACACCATCCCCACTGTCAAACATGGTGGTGGCAGCATCATGGTTTGGGCCTGCTTTTCTTCAGCAGGGACAGGGAAGATGGTTAAAATTGATGGGAAGATGGATTGAGCCAAATACAGGACCATTCTGGAAGAAAACCTGATGGAGTCTGCAAAAGACCTGAGACTGGGACGGAGATTTGTCTTCCAACAAGACAATGATCCAAAACATAAAGCAAAATCTACAATGGAATGGTTCAAAAATAAACATATCCAGGTGTTAGAATGGCCAAGTCAAAGTCCAGACCTGAATCCAATCGAGAATCTGTGGAAAGAACTGAAAACTGCTGTTCACAAATGCTCTCCATCCAACCTCACTGAGCTCGAGCTGTTTTGCAAGGAGGAATGGGAAAAAATGTCAGTCTCTCGATGTGCAAAACTGATAGAGACATACCCCAAGCGACTTACAGCTGTAATCGCAGCAAAAGGTGGCGCTACAAAGTATTAACTTAAGGGGGCTGAATAATTTTGCACGCCCAAATCTTCAGTTTTTGATTTGTTAAAAAAGTTTGAAATATCCAATAAATGTCGTTCCACTTCATGTTTGTGTTCCACTTGTTGTTGATTCTTCACAAAAAAAATACAGTTTTATATCTTTATGTTTGAAGCCTGAAATGTGGCAAAAGGTCGCAAAGTTCAAGGGGGCCGAATACTTTCGCAAGGCACTGTAAAGTGGCCTGAATCGCAGTTTGCGTTCCAATTCATCCCAAAGGTGTTCGATGGGGTTGAGGTCAGGGCTCTGTGCAGGCCAGTCAAGTTCTTCCACACCAATCTCAACAAACCATTTCTGCTTGGACCTAACTTTGTGCACTGGGGCATTGTCATGCTGAAACAGGAAAGGGCCTTCCCCAAACTGTTGCCACAAAGTTGGAAGCACAGAATCATCTAGAATGTCATTGTATGCTGTAGCATTACGATGTATCTTCACTGCAACTATGGGGCCTAGCCTGAACCATGAAAAACAGCCCCAGACCATTATTCCTCATCCACCAAACTGTACAGTTTGCACTATGCATTGGCGCAGATAGTGTTCTCCCGGCATCCGCCAAACCCAAATTAGTTCGTCGGACTACCAGATGGTGAAGCGTGATTCATCACTCCAGAGAACCTGTTTCCACTGCTCCAGAGTCCAATGGCGGGGAGCTTTACTCCACTCCAGCCGACGCTTGGCATTGCGCATGGTGATCTTAGGCTTGTGTGCGGCTGCTGACAGTTGCTGACGTTGCTTCCAGAGGCAGTTTGGAACTCGATAGTGAGTGATTATTTTTACGCGCCACGTACCTCAGCACTCGGCAGTCCCGTTCTGTGAGCTTGTTTGACCTACCACTTTGCGGCTTAGCCGTTGTTGCTCCTAGATGTTTCCACGTCACAATAACAGTACTTACAGTTGACCTGGGCAGCTCTAGCAGGGCAGAAATTTGACGAACTGACTTGTTGGAAAGGTGGCATCCTATGACGGTGCCACTTTGAAAGTCACTGAGCTCTTCAGTAAGGCCATTCTACTGCCAAAGTTTGTCTATGGAGATTGCATGGCTGTGTGCTCGGTTTTGTACACCTGTCACCAACGGCTGTGGCTGAAATAGCCGAATCCACAAATTTGAAGAGCTGTCCATACTTTTGTAAATATAGCAGTGTTGTGTTCGAGACCACTTAAAGCGAGAACGATTCAAGACCAAGACTGGATGGGCGGCGAGTCCAATTCAAGACCATGATTGTAATTTTGTCAAATCACCACCATAATAAGAGTGATTTGATAATGAGTTAAAAATGGCTGCATAGGACCTTTAAGCTTGTATTTAATTGCTCCTCCCCACAACAAACTTCTGATTACTTTCAGTTACACACTGTCACAAGGGGAGCTATGGATGATTTAAGATGAAATCGACAACCCTGTCACGGTCAACCTTGTCAATTTTCACTTTTATAGTCATTTTTCTTCATTTGACCTCTTGAGATGGGGAAACAGTTACACTACCCTAAAGGTGCCCTATTTGTGGAATGACACATACTGGATGTTGTATGTCATTATTGTAACTTACATTTCTGCACCATCCATCCAATAAAGAGTCTATGTCCAGCACATGTCTGTCTGTCATCTCATCTTCACTGTGTCATCCAGTCACTGTGCCCATCTCTGTCAATTAGTCCATAATGCCATAACAGATAACTCACAGTATTTTCTGTCCGAGGGCCAGACCAGTCCATGCTGCCTTCATTTATACCAGTGTTCAGTGTGTGGTGTATTAGTATGACCTCTCAGTGATCTTTCCCCCTTGACCCTAAGTCTGAACTCTGACCTTTAACCCCTACATCTGTGTCACTTCACGGCACCCATACCCCACCTGGCGGTCTACTCTGGCCCCCCTTCTTCTTCCACCTCACCCCCTTTCCCTCTCTGCCTCCCCAACACCCCCGCCTGCTCTTCACCCATCAGCGTAACCATAGATAGCACCCCCGCCTCAGAACGTAGGTGGGAGGGAACGGGGGGAGGTGGGGTGGAGGGGGGAGAGGTCGACATTGAGAGCCGGGGGACTGCTGTCTCTTCTCGTTCACGTATGGCTCTCTCATTGGGCCGTCTGTTGAGAGGGGGCTGTACTCCCTCCACAGTATTCCCCAGCATTACGCCAAAATGTCCTGCCCTCTTCGGGACAAGCAGCCGCGTTCAGCCTATCAGCATGGAGCAGCCCAGCCCAGGCGCATTGCCAAGTGAGTCACAGAAGAGTAAGCTCCCACACACCTTTATAGATCCTCATCCCTTCAGTCCCTCATCCCTCTTTCCTCTCCACTTTCCTTCAGTTTTTTTCCAGATCAAGGTGGACATCCCTCCAGAGTGTCGTATCTACCCCCGTTGACTCTGAGGATGAGGTGGAGAGATGGGGGCATTGAGAGGGGGAGGGCAGGTGAAGGAGATCATCTGTCCCTGGGAAAGTCTAACACCTTATGATGGGGCCGGGTAATGCACACACACACACACACACACATTAACGAGCATGCGCACACACACACACACATTAACGTGCATGCGCACACACACACATTATTGCTGACATTTCCAAAGTATAATCCGTTACAGTTACTTGTTACCTGTCCAAAATCAGTAATGTAGGATTTGGATTACTCAAACTCAGTAATGTAATCTGATTACGTAGTTATTTTGGGAATACTTTCCACCTCAGAAGCGTTAGAAGACGTGTGTCATCATAGTGGTCGCTGACTTGTCAGACTCGCTCAGGTGGAACAATCCGAAAGTAGAACATTTCAATGCTTGAATAGAATATCGCTGAGAAAACAGAAAGGTGTCAGAATGTCTTTTTATTTTAAAAGTAATCCAACAAGTAATCATCTAGTTTTTCTAAAGTATCTGTAATCTGATTACAATAATTTGCTGGAAACATCGGTCGGTTACTCCCCAACCCTGTTAATGTACACAGATACAGACACACACACTCTCTCTCACACACACACACACACATACATACATACATACTGTGGCGTACAGCAGGTCAGCCACCAGGGGAGACTCGTCGAGGCCTGGTAACAGATGGAGTATACATCACGAGGCGGGGGCTCCATCTGCTGGACGTGCCAGGTCTCGACGGGCTCTCCGGACAGGACTAATTGGGTCTGATTGGGAGCTGGTGAGTAATCAAGGGCGGATTGCTCACCAGCTGTGCGAGGCCCATAAAGCTGCCAGAAGGGCAGCACACATGGAGAGGACTAGGGGAAGTGAGGTGACTTCCATGTGGTTGGATTCGGTTACCCGAGGAAGTTGAGTTTGTGTGCCCGACAGGATGACTCGGAGCCCAGGAGACGGTATCCCGGAGAGGGTCTCATGAGGGAGACCTGTTCTTTTCTTTTTTGATTTATTATTTAATAAACACCCTTGAAACCGAGCTAATCATACTCTGTCTGTGTCTGATCTATGTAAACATCTTGACCAAACCCCCTGATCTGTCACAATACATACATACATCCACCCACACACGGACACACCTGAATCCTTACCATTAATCCTTACTTTAACCAAACTGATCACTCTCTCGCACCTCTGCAATGAGTCATTCAATTCATACATCAAGAGTGGCTCAGCTCTGGACATTCATACAGTGCCTTCAGAAAGTATTCAGACCCCTTGACTTATTCCACATTTGGTTGTGCCACAGCCTGAATTCAATATGGATTAAATATGTTTTTTTTCCTCATCCATCTACACACAATAACCTATAATGACAAAAGTGAAAACATGTTTTTAGAAATGTTTGCAAATGTATTTAAAGTGAAATACAGAAATTTCAAATTTACATAAGTATTCCACACCTCTGAGTCAATACTTTGTAGAAGCACCTTTGGCAGCGATTACCGCTGTGCGTCTTTCTGAGTACGTTTCTAAGTGCTTTCCACACCTGAATTGTGCAACACTTGCCAATTTTAAAGATCTTCAAGCTCGTGTCAAATTGGTTGTTGATCATTGCTAGACAATAATTTTCAGGTCTTGCCACAGATTTTCAAGTAGGAAAAAAACAAACTCGGCTGCTCAGGAACATTCACTGTATTCTTGGTAAGCAAATCCAATGTAGATTAGCAGTGCTTCATTTGAGACACATCAATCCAGAACATGATCCTTCACCTTTCCATTTTGGACTTTTATTCTTGAACCTATTTGGCCGGTTTTGTGCCGAAAATCTCCCCCCCCCCCCCCCCCCCTCCAATTTCATTAATTTTGTGGCTAGAGTCAAATACTTTCTGTGGTACACATCAGTCAAATACTTTCTATAGAACAAACTTCACTGAAATTAATAATTAATGTATGTGTGTTATATTAAACATAGAGGAGGGAGTAAAATGTTGGCAAGCAATAAACATTTCAGAACAGTTATGGCTGAATTATTATCCTTACACTTTCAAAAATACTAGTCGAATAAGACATGGGAGGGATGACGAATTTTGGCAAAGAGATTTATTTATAGACTAATACAAAATTCAGTAGCGGATTTAGGTACGGGCGACATCTCGCCGGGTGCGGGCGGACGCGGCAATGAAGAACGTGAAGGGGGGGGGGGGGGGGGGGGATTCTGGCAGGGGGGAGATTTTCGGCACAAAAACGGATTACTTTTTGCAATGTACACATTTTTACAAAAGCGAAGTTCATTCAAGTTGCCTATTCGTTCATTCTCCTGCCCACACAAAACAACTATGTGAAAAAGTAGATTTTCAGCCTGGGCCTAATATTCTAAGAGTTGATTTGGGTTGGGCTGGCCAACACGTGGCCGTGGCTGTGTGAGAAGAGCCAGTAGCTATCGCTCACATAACTAGAATGAGATTCACTTTTTATGATCTCTCTCCCTCTCTGCTCTGATAGACATGACCCTGCAACTCTCACGGGCCTATTGATATAATAAATATGAATTCGGAGGGCAGTTTTTTTATTTTATTTTTTATTTCACCTTTATTTAACCAGGTAAGCTAGTTGAGAACAAGTTCTCATTTGCAACTGCGACCTGGCCAAGATAAAGCACAGCAGTTCGACACATACAAAAACACAGTTACACCTGGAATGAACAAAACATACAGTCAATAAACCAGTAAGGAAAAAAAAGAAAAAATAAGGGAGTCAAATAAGGGAGTTAAGGCAATAAATAGGCCATGGTGGCGAAGTAATTACAATATGGCAATTAAACACTGGAATGGTAGATGTGCAAAATATGGATGTGCAAGTAGAGATACTGTGGTGCAAAAGGAGAAAAATAAATAAATACAGTATGGGGATGAGGTAGATAGATGGGCTGTATACAGATGGGCTATGAACAGGAGCAGTGATCTGTGATCTGCTCTGACAGCTGGTTCTTAAAGCTAGTGAGGGAGATGGGAATCTCCAGCTTCTGTGATTTTTGCAGTTCGTTCCAGTCAGTGGCAGCAGAGAACTGGAAGGAAAGGCGACCAAAGGACGAATTGGCTTTGGGGGTGACCAGTAAGATATACACGCTGGAGCGCGTGCTACGAGTGGGTGCTGCTATGGTGACCAGCGAGCTGAGATAGTGCAGGGCTTTACCTAGCAGACTTGTAGATAACCTGTAGCCAGTGGGTTTGGCGACGAGTATGAAGCGAGGGCCAGCCAACGAGAGCGTATAGGTTGCAGTGGTGAGTAGTGTATGGGGCTTTGGTGGCAAAATGGATGGCACTGTGATAGACTACATCCAGTTTGCTGAGTAGAGTGTTGGAGGCTATTTTATAGATGACATCGCCGAAGTCAAGGATCGGTAGGATGGTCAGTTTTACGAGGGTATGTTTGGCAGCATGAGTGAAGGAAGCTTTGTTGCGAAATAGGAAGCCGATTCTACATTTAATTTTTGATTGGAAATGCTTATTAATGTGAGTCTGGAAGGAGAGTTTACAGTCTAGCCAGACACCTAGGTATTTGTAGTTATCCACGTATTCTAAGTCAGAGCCGTCCAAAGTGCGGGCAGGTGCGGGCAATGATCGGTTGAATAGCATGCATTTAGTTTTATTTGCGTTTAAAAGCAGTTGGAGGCCACAGAAGGAGAGTTGTATGGCATTGAAGCTCGTCTGGAGGTTAGTTAACACAGTGTCCAAAGAAGGGCCAGAAGTATACAGAATGGTGTCGTCTGCGTATAGGTGAATCAGAGAATCACCAGCAGCAAGAGCAACATCATTGATGTATACAGAGAAGAGAGTCGGCCCGAGAATTGAACCCTGTGGCACCCCCATAGAGACTGCCAGAGGTCCGGACAACAGGCCCTCCGATTTGACACACTGAGCTCTATCAGAGAAGTAGTTGGTGAACCAGGCGAGCCAGTGGTTCGGTGTGGTGCATACATTGGATTTATCTAACATATGCGTCAAACTGTATGAGTGGAGGGCTTGACAGAAATGGTAGCAGAAGGTGAATGTTGAACTTTGATGCTGCGTACTATTTTGCGCAATAACATTGTCGGTGTGTTCAAAGCATTACTGAAAAAACAGCATGCAGACCAAACAGGGCTTTCACAATATTTAAAATACAAATCGAGGTCAAACACAGTCTACCAAAATATTTGATCAACTTCCAAATATTGTTTTACAAAGTAAAACATGAGAGACATAGGCTTTTGGCACGAGCGCATAGGCCATCACCAGCAAGTGAGCTGTGCATCATTGGGTGAGTCCGTGAAACTGGAAAGCATTTTTAGGACTATCATTTCTCCTCATATTGTAGCCTACGATATGTCTCCACCAGTAGCATGTAATATGATATTTTTTTAAAGTGGGATGCATGCCAGCAAAGCCACTACAGAACACTAAACAATACATTAATTGCACTATAATGGTGACAAACGGTGACCACAAATGGTCTACATAAAGCTGGCCCAACAGCAGTCCCAACATCTTACCACTGCTACAGCTGGCTGTCAGCGGAGCCTTATCTGGCAGCAAAACAGTTCATTCAGCCTCATTTACTGCCTTTAAGGATGGACATGGTCAATATAACTATTTGTTTAGGACTTTTGAAATGTACAGCGACAGAATTCAGAACATGGGCCGTTCATACAGTGTTCTACCTGTACACCAAGTCAGAACTGGTAGGATAAATAAAGGGGGCATATAAGCAAACAATGAAAGCTCTTGCATGGCCAATGTTGAATGTTTATCATTTAAAATTTGGAAAATATGGAGAGTGGTACTCAGTAATGTGTTGTATTGGATTTGCCCCAAACATAAGACGTTGTATTCAGGACAAAAGGGGAGTTGGTTTGCCACATGTTTTGCAGTATTACTTTAGTGCCTTGCCGCAAACAGGATGCATGTTTTGGAAGAATTGTTTTTCTCTACAGGGTTCCTTCTGTTCACTCTGTTAATTATGTTAATTAGATTAATATTGTGGAGTAACTACAATGTTGTTGATCCATCCTTAGTTTTTTCCTGTTATAGCCATTAAACTCAAACTGTTTTCTGTGCGGATTCCTTCCTCTCCGGCAACTGAGTTAGTTAGGACGCCTGTATCTTTGTGGTGACTGGGTGTATTGATACACCATCCAAAGTGCAATTAATAACTTCACCATGCTCAAAGGAATATTCAGTATCTGCTTTTAATTTTATTTTACCCATCTACCAATAGGCATAGCCACCGGAAGTAGGGGTGCTGAGGGTGCTGCCACAACCCTCTCACAAAAGTAGTGCACTGATAAATGTACTATATTACGTATTGGATCAATTAAAAATAACTTTTACATTACCATGTAGTTTACCAATCAAATGATCTGATGGTAAAGTGGACATACTCTGTATTAATATCCCTAAAGAAAGAAATGATCTCACTAGATAAGACGTCTATTTGTGGAAAAATCTACCTGATTAACTCTTTAGTCATATCCCAGTTTACCTTTTTGCTTATGGCCTTGCCTACACCTAGCAACTTTTTTTTTATTATTTGAGAAAAAAATATTAAATTTTATTTGGAACGGTAAACCAGACAAAATTTATCTCTGAACATCATCCAGTTTTGATTTCTGTTTCAACTGTGCTGTGATGTTTCACAAAAGTTATAATTTGTACCAGAATGATGGGAAGAGAAGAGTATGGAGAAGGGAAGGAACTGCTCATGAGCCGAAGCATACCACCTCACCTGTGAAGCATGGTGGAGGTAGTGTTATGCTGTGGGCATGTACGGCTGCCAATGGAGCTGGTTCCCTTGTATTTATTGATGATGTGACTGCTGACAAAAGCAGCAGGATGAATTCTGAAGTGTTTAGGGCTATATTATTTGCTCAGATTCAGCCAAATGCTTCACAACTCATTGGACGGCGCTTCACAGTGCAGATGGTCAATGACCCGAAGCATACTGCGAAAGCAACCCGATACTTTTTCAAGACAAAGTAGTGGAATGTTCTGCAATGACCAAGTCAATCACCTGACCTGAATCCAATTTAGCATGTATTTCACTTGTTGAAGGCAAAGCTGAAGGCAAAGCACCCCAAGAACAAGCAGGAACTGAAGACAGCTGCAGTAAAGGCCTGGCAGAGCATCACCAGGGAAGAAACCCAGCATCTGGTGATGTCTATGGGTTCCAGACTTCAGGCAGTCATTGACTGCAAAGGATTTGCAACCAAGTATTAAAACTCACAATTTAATTATGTGTAACGATGTACGCTGAAAGTCGGGAAGCAAGTTCAGGGAGTCAATACATTTATTGAATAAAAGAACAAAACAAAAAACACGAACAGCGCACCAACATAGAACTAGAACAATGATGACTGGGGAAGATACCAAAGGGAGTGACATATGAAGGGCAGGTAATCAAGGAGGTGATGGAGTCCAAGTGAATGTCATTATGTGCCTTACGCTGATTGACAGGTGTGCACCCTAATGAGCAGCCTGGTGACCTAGAGAGCACACGTGACAGTACCCCCTCCCCGACGCGTGGCTCCAACCGCAGGACGCCGACCAAGATGACGATCCCGTGGGATTAGGAGCGGACCTGTCACCTCTGCTAAGGCACGGGAACCTGTCGATATGGCTGAGGCGTGGGAGCATGACAACCTAGAGCGCCGGAGAGAGAGCCTACGTGACAGTACACTCTCCCCGGCGCATTTGGCTCCAGCTGCAGAACGCCAACCACAGGGATGATCCTGGGGATCCTGAGCGGACCGGTCGCCTCTGCCGAGGCGCAGAAACCTGACGAACCGGCTGAGGAGTGAACCTGATCAGCCGGCTGAGATCTCCCCGGTTGCCTCGGTTGAGGCACGGGAACCTGTTCACCCAGCTTCGGCATGGGAGTGTATCGAACCCGCTGAGGCATGGGAGCCTACAAACCGGCTGAGGCCTCCCAGGTAGCTCCGGCTCCAACACCCGAACCCGTCATCACCCCCAACACAAAAACAAAACAAAAAAACACTCCCTGATGCTTCCCTTTGGTGAGTCGTCATTCTGTAATGATGTACGCTGTCTTCACTTGATTGTTTTCTTTCAAATCCATTGTGATGGCGTACAGATCCAAAATTATGCAAATTGTGTCACTGTCCAAAAACGTATGGATCTGACTGTATAGACAGTTCCAGTCAGATGTTTGGACACACCTACTCATTCAAGGGTTTTATTTTTTTTGTTGCTATTTTCTACATTGTAGAATAATAGTAAAGACATCAAAACTATGAAATAACACATATGGAATCATGTAGTAACTAAAAAAGTGTTAACCAAATCAATATATATTTTATATTGGAGATTATTCACAGTAAAGTTTAGAGGGACGGCCAGGTCTTGGTAGATTTGCAGTGGTCTGATACTCCTTCCATTTCAATATTATCGCTTGCACAGTGCTCCTTGGGATGTTTAAAGCTTGGGAAATCTTTTTGTATCCAAATCCGGCTTTAAACTTCTTCACAACAGTATCTCGGACCTGCCTGGTGTGTTCCTTGTTCTTCATGATGCTCTCTGCGCTTTTAACGGACCTCTGAGACTATCACAGTGCAGGTGCATTTATACGGAGACTTGATTACACACAGGTGGATTGTATTTATCATCATTAGTCATTTAGGTCAACATTGGATCATTCAGAGATCCTCACTGAACTTCTGGAGAGAGTTTGCTGCACTGAAAGTAAAGGGGCTGAATAATTTTGCACGCCCAATTTTTCAGTTTTTGATTTGTTAAAAAAGTTTGAAATATCCAATAAATGTCATTCCACTTCATGATTGTGTCCCACTTGTTGTTGATTCTTTACAAAAAAATACAGTTTTATATCTTTATGTTTGAAGCCTGAAATGTGGCAAAAGGTCGCAAAGTTCAAGGGGGCCGAATACTTTCGCAAGGCACTGTATATATACTGTATACACCTGCTCTTTCCATGACAGACTGACCAGGCAAATCCAGGTGAAAGCTATGATCCCTTCTTGATGTCACTTGTTAAATCCACTTCAATCAGTGTAGATGAATGGGAGGAGACAGGTTAAAGAGGGATATTTATGCCTTGAGACAATTGAGACATGGATTGTGTATGTGTGCCATTCAGAGGGTGAGTGGGCAATGCAAAAGATTTAAGTGCCTTTGAACGTGATATGGTAGTAGGTGCCAGGCCCACCGGTTTGTGACAAGAACTGCAACGCTGCTGGTTTTTTTCACACTCAACAGTTTCCTGTGTGTATCAAGAATGGTCCACCATCCAAAGGACGTCCAGCCACCTTGAAGCATTTGAGTCATTACGGGTCAGCATCCCTGTAGAACGCTTTCGACACATAGAATCCATGCCCCAACGAATTGAGGCTATTCTGAGGGCAAAAAGGGGTTATTCCTAATGCTTGGTATACTCATTGTATAGTCTAGTGAGTTAAACTCTGTTTAGTTTTCCGACATTAGAAGGTCTACAGTGTGTCTCCGCAATGCTGCTGCTCTGCAGAGTTTGGCATTTGGCTTCTCTGCTGTTTTATACAGTGTTGTAGTACTCAAGTCCAGGACTTGGACTCAAGTCACTATTTTCATGACTCTCGACTTGACTCGGACTCGACCAGCAGTGACTTGTTGTGGCTTTGTTGTCAGAAAGTCTTTCTCTGCATAATTCAACATACTAGCCTAGAACAGAGCATGTTAGATAGCTGTAGTATCTATTTAGCCTTACACATGTACAACGCTAGAATAATGAAATGTAGCTTAAAAATGGTTGGACGGCAACGTTTAGCACTATCAAGAGATTCGTGCCTCGAGGATAAAGGACTCGAAATTGGACACACTTGGACGCTAGGGATTTGTGACTCGACTCGGACCCGAGGTTTGGAGACCTGTCTACATCACTGGTTCATACAGAATCCTGTTGGGTAGCCTTTGTCTTCATCTTTAGGGTTAAGTTAAGTTTTTCCGCTGTGTCATTCCTAAGCGACAGTGCAGATAAATGTCAGAATGTATTTTACCCTGTACCTTTTTCTATGTTTACAGATACCAGAATGTGAAACATTTGAACTGTAATGTGTGATTTGTACATGCCATGGCTTGTGTAAGTGCCTCAATAAATGACTAAACATGACCATAACAGGGTGAAGAATGAATTTATCTCTGCGTGTAACTAGACTGACCGACAAAAGTTTCCCATCCAATTGGCGACAGATATTCTAAAGTCGTAGTGCACATAAAATAACTTGAGTGATTTTAGTCCCATGTACTGACTAAAAAAATACAAGTTAAATGAGTTTCCATTGAATTTGAAACTCTGCTGATGGTTTTCTCACAAAAATTGTTTTGTAGAAAATGTGCCCACGCTGGTCTTGGCATGTGTGCTCAAGCCAACAGCTTGCAGATACAGATGTAGGATCTTAATTTGATCACTCTTTTGTTGCTGAGAATTTTCCTGCACAGCAGGAAATGCAAATTTGTATTGTATTCAAGGTTTGAAAGGACTCTTAAAGTTTGCAATTCCCACTTTAACATTTAAAACTTGATTTGCCCTGACAAAAAATGTATCAACCCCTACAAAAAAATGTGCATGAATTATAATACACATAATAATTCACATTTCCAGTTGCTGCATGATTTTTTTTACTGCTGTAGCAAACTGGCTCAAATTAAGATTCTAAATCTGTACAGTGCTGGTAAATTTACTACATAAGGAGATTATTATGGATAAGAGCGAGAATTTTTATTTGTCAAATGGCAGCCAAGCATCGATCATCATGTCACCAGAATAAGACCCTCGATATTTATTGGGAAGGAGCATCAATCTCATAACCGTGCACTTTCACCACCCTGTGAAGTTCACTTTAATTGATTTAAACTGTAGCCTAATAAACTGCATTCTTTGTATCAATATTTGCGCATAAAGGCATTTACAACTCCATTTCTCACATCATGTATTTTACAGACAATAAAATATCCCACCATGTCTAACAAACACATTGTCTGTGGACATTAATCAAATTGTACTGCCATTTCCTGTTTACATCAGTGCGGTCTAGACTTTTTCATGGTTCAGGTAATTAATCCGCATGAAATGGAAACCTGGTTAATGTATGGCATTATACTGTATCTGTCTTCTGGGCAGTGATTATGCTCATCCACCACTGGGTGGAGTTCTCCGCACCTTTCATGGCTGAAGACAAGCTAATACTACAGGTCCCATTGAATGGCTGTGTTTTTTTGTGGACATATTTTCACTAATGTATTTCACACAAGTGGCAGCCCATGTCTAAACCCCCACTGGTGACTTTATGAGAACAATGTTGAAGGTGAACAACTAGCAAAGCAAATAGCAAAGTGGACAGTGCAGTCAGGCAGCGCAGCAGAAAAACGAAACACGGAGTTGGACACCTTGAGAGGAACCAGTCTCACACCTTCCCCTGTAACACGCGCTACTCCACAGGAGAAGCTGTATTCAAACACCCACAGAAAAAAAGAGGGACCCACACTCACGCACACTCAAAGACTTTATACACACACAAGCTACTCCACAACGGGAGCTACATCCACCAATCATCCAGTCATTCATTTAGTCAACATGACTTGTTTAGGCTAGATGAGATGTTTGCATCTCGTCAGATGATGCATAGTGTATATTATAATACATGACATATTTGATGCATATTTGATGTATTTGATGCAAAGTCTTTTGTTTTCTTGTCTGCTGTGAAACAAGGGTTTATGGTTTACGGTTTATAAATATATTTTTTTCATCAATCTATACACAAATACCCCATAATGACAAAGCAGAAACAAGTTTTTAGATGTTTTTGCAAATGCTTTCAAAACTGAAATATCATATTTACATAATTATTCAGAAACTTTACTCAGTACTTTCGATTACAGCCTCGAGTCTTCTTGGGTACGACGCTACAAGCTTGGCACACCTGTATTTGGGGAGTTCCTGGCCTTTCTAGGGAGTTTTTCCTAGCCACTGTGCTTCTACACCTGCATTGCTTGCTGTTTGGGGTTTTAGGCTGGGTTTCTGTACAGCACTTTGCGATATCAGCTGATGTAAGAAGGGCTTTATAAATAAATTTGATTTGATTTTCTCCCATTCTTATCTGCAGATCCTCTCAAGCTCTGCCAGGTTGGAGGGGAAGCGTCGCTGCACAGCTATTTTCACTGCACAGCTATTTTCAGGTCTCTACAGAGATGTTTGATCAGGTTCAAGTCCGGGCTCTGGCTGGGCCACTCAAGGACATTCAGAGACTTTTCCCGAAGACACTCCTGCATTGTCTTGGCTTTGTGCTTAGGGTCGTTGTCCTGTTGGAAGGTGAACCTTCACCCAGTCTGAGGTCCTTAGCGCTCTGGAGCAGATTTTGATCAAGGATCTCTCAATACTTTGCTCCATTCATCTTTCCCTCGATCCTGACTAGTCTCCCAGTCTCTGCCGCTGAAAAACATCCCCACAGCATGATGCGGCCACCATCATACTTCGCTTTAGGGATGGAGCCAGGTTTCCTCCAGATGTGACACTAGAGCTCTAGGAAGAGTCTTGGTGGTTCCAAACTTCTTCCATTTAAGAATGATTAAGGCCACTGTATTCTTGGGGACATTCAATGCTGCAGACATTTTTTAGTACCTTCCCAAGATCTGTGCCTCGACACAATCCTGTCTTGGAGCTCTACGGACAATTCCTTCGACCTCATGGCTTGATTTTTGCTCTGACATGCACTGTGAACTGTGGAGCCATATTTAGACAGGCGTGTGCCTTCTCAAATCATGTCCAATCAATTGAATTTACCACAGGTGGACTCCAAGTTATAGAAACGTCTCAAGGATGATCAATTGAAATAGGGTGCACCTGAGCTCAATTTCAAATTTCATAGCAAAGGGTCTGAATACTTAAGTAAATAAGCTATTTTTGTTTTTATTTTTAATACATTTGAAAACATTTCGAAAAAACTGTTTTTCGCTTAGTCATTATGGTGTATTGTGTGTAGATTGATGAGAATTAATATGAATACATTTTAGAACAAGGCTGTAACATAAGAAAATGTGGAAAAAGTTAAGGTGTCTGAATACTTTCCAAATGCCCTATATATGTATGTGTGTGTGTCAAGATCCTAATCCCAGTCACAGGTCGCCTGACTCATGGTGAGTCTCTAGGGGCGACAGGAACATACAGTGCCTTGCGAAAGTATTCGGCCCCCTTGAACTTTGCAACCTTTTGCCACATTTCAGGCTTCAAACATAAAGATATAAAACTGTATTTTTTTGTGAAGAATCAACAACAAGTGGGACACAATCATGAAGTGGAACGACATTTATTGGATATTTCAAACTTTTTTAACAAATCAAAGACTGAAAAATTGGGCGTGCAAAATTATTCAGCCCCTTTACTTTCAGTGCAGCAAACTCTCTCCAGAAGTTCAGTGAGGATCTCTGAATGATCCAATGTTGACCTAAATGACTAATGATGATAAATACAATCCACCTGTGTGTAATCAAGTCTCCGTATGAATGCACCTGCACTGTGATAGTCTCAGAGGTCCGTTAAAAGCGCAGAGAGCATCATGAAGAACAAGGAACACACCAGGCAGGTCCGAGATACTGTTGTGAGGAAGTTTAAAGCCGGATTTGGATACAAAAAGATTTCCCAAGCTTTAAACATCCCAAGGAGCACTGTGTAAGCGATAATATTGAAATGGAAGGAGTATCAGACCACTGCAAATCTACCAAGACGTGGCCGTCCCTCTAAACTTTCAGCTCATACAAGGAGAAGACTTGGCTGCATCTCTGATCAGAGGCCCATGATCACTCTGGATGAACTGCAGAGATCTACAGCTGAGGTGGGAGACTCTGTCCATAGGACAACAATCAGTCGTATATTGCACAAATCTGGCCTTTATGGAAGAGTGGCAAGAAGAAAGCCATTTCTTAAAGATATCCATAAAATGTTGTTTAAAGTTTGCCACAAGCCACCTGGGAGACACACCAAACATGTGGAAGAAGGTGCTCTGGTCAGATGAAACCAAAATTGAACTTTTTGGCAACAATGCAAAACGTTATGTTTGGAGTAAAAGCAACACAGCTGAACACACCATCCCCACTGTCAAACATGGTGGTGGCAGCATCATGGTTTGGGCCTGCTTTTCTTCAGCAGGGACAGGGAAGATGGTTAAAATTGATGGGAAGATGGATTGAGCCAAATACAGGACCATTCTGGAAGAAAACCTGATGGAGTCTGCAAAAGACCTGAGACTGGGACGGAGATTTGTCTTCCAACAAGACAATGATCCAAAACATAAAGCAAAATCTACAATGGAATGGTTCAAAAATAAACATATCCAGGTGTTAGAATGGCCAAGTCAAAGTCCAGACCTGAATCCAATCGAGAATCTGTGGAAAGAACTGAAAACTGCTGTTCACAAATGCTCTCCATCCAACCTCACTGAGCTCGAGCTGTTTTGCAAGGAGGAATGGGAAAAAATGTCAGTCTCTCGATGTGCAAAACTGATAGAGACATACCCCAAGCGACTTACAGCTGTAATCGCAGCAAAAGGTGGCGCTACAAAGTATTAACTTAAGGGGGCTGAATAATTTTGCACGCCCAATTTTTCAGTTTTTCATTTGTTAAAAAAGTTTGAAATATCCAATAAATGTCGTTCCACTTCATGATTGTGTCCCACTTGTTGTTGATTCTTCACAAAAAAAATACAGTTTTATATCTTTATGTTTCAAGCTTGAAATGTGGCAAAAGGTCGCAAAGTTCAAGGGGGCCGAATACTTTCGCAAGGCACTGTATAATCATTGATTTACAAGATGAAACAAAGAGAAGAGGAGAGAGCTATAAACCACTGGAGTACGTGCCTGTTATTCCGTCATAGTAACAGAGACTATGACCTTGACATGGGGTGGCAGGTAGCCTAGTGGTTAGAGCATTGGGCCAGTAACCGACTAGGTTGTTAGATCGAATCCCCAAGCTGGCAAGGTAACGATCTGTCGTTCTGCCATTGAAAAAGGCAGTTAACCAGCTGTTCCTAGGCTCTCATTATGAATAAGAATCAGTTCTTAACTGACTTGCCTAGTTAAATAAAACATCAACAGTTCCTTTCAGGTAATCTTACTCTCTTCCTCCTCTGGATAGTTGACCTCTTCTTCCCTTTTTCTATTGGAAGATCTCACAGTCCCCTCCCCCCGGGTCAAACACTTGGATTCAGGAGGCAGGCAAACCAAGGATTTACTTCTGGCTTTATTCAACGTTACATAAAGCCAGACATTTAATAAACCGTTATCACATGTGCGCCTATTCCTTTTTTTATTTAACTAAGCAAGTCAGTTAAGAACAAATTCTTATTTTCAATGATGGCCTAGGTTAACTGCCTGTTCAGGGGCAGAACGACAGATTTGTACCTTGTCAGCTCAGGGATTTGAACTTGAAACCTTCTGGTTCCTAGTCCAACACTCTAACCACTAGGCTACCCTGACACTTTCTTTGGCTCAGTGGTGGAAAAATAACCCGATTGTCATACACTCTTAGAAAAAAAGGTTCCAAAATAGTTATTGGGCTGTCCCCCTGGGAGAACCCTTTTGGTTCCAGGCAGAACCCTTTGTAGAAAGGGCTCTAAATAGAGGTTCTACCTGGAACCAAAAATGGGTTTTCAAATGGTTCTCCTATTGGGACAGCCGAAGAACTCTTTTAGGTTCTAGATAGCACCTTTTATTTTTAAGAGTGCACTTGAGGAAAAGTAAAGATACCTCAATAGAAAATGACTCTAATGAAAGTCACCCAGTAAATTCCTATGTGAGAAAAAGTCTAAAAGTATTTGTTTTTAAAGATACTTAATAATCAAAAGTAAAAGTATAAACCATTTCAAATTCCTTATATTAAGCAAACCAGATGGCACCATTTTCTTGTTTTTATTTAATTTACGGATAGCCAGGGGCACACTTCAACACTCAGACAAAATGTACAAATGAAGCATATGGGTTTAGTGAGTTCGCCAGATCAGAGGCAGTAGGGATGACTGGGGATGTTCTCTTGATAGGCGTGGGAATTGAACTATTTTCCTGTCCTGCTAAGTTAAAAGTACATTATTTTCTTAAGGAATGTAGTGACAAAGTAAAAAGTGTCCAAATATATGGTAAAGAACAGTTACCCCAAAAAACAACATAAGTAGTACTCTAAATATTTTTATCCTCTTAGAACTACCCATCCCGGATCCGGGAGAATTGTCATCAACTACACTAATTAGCATAGAGCAAACAGTCAAAAAATATTACTAGAAAATATTCATATTCATGAAATCACAAGTGAAATATAGTGAAACACAGCTTAGCCTTTTGTTAATCACCCTGTCTTCTCAGATTTTGAAATTATGCTTTACAGCCAAAGCAAGACAAGCGTTTGTGTAAGTTTATCGATAGCCTAGCATAGCATTATGTCCAGCTAGCAGCAGGAAGCTTAGCCACGAAAATCAGAAAAGCAATCAAATTAAATCGTTTACCTTTGGTGAGCTTCGGATGTTTTCACTCACGAGACGCCCAGTTAGACAGCAAATATTCCTTTTGTTCCATAAAGATTATTTTTATAGCCGAAATACCTCCGTTTCTTGTCCACGTTTTGTTGAGAAATCCACCGGAAATTGCGGTCACGACAATGCCGAAAAAAACTCCAAATAAGATCCATAATATCGACAGAAACATGGCAAACGTTTTTTATAATCATTCCTCAAGGTGTTTTTCAAATATCTAGTCGATAATATATCAACCGGGACAATAGGCTTTTCAGTAGGAGTGAGAGGAACAATGGCCGCCTTTGTCTATTGCGCACAAATCACTCTGAGATCCACCACCTGACCACTGACGCAATGTTGTCGTTCACGCTCATTTTTCAAAATATAAGCCTGAAACTATGTCTAGTGGCTGTACAACCAAAGACAATCTTTCATCTGTGGCATGACCGTTAGCAAACAAGCTAAGCCGGCAAAAGCACATTGTGTTGTGACTGGATGCCATAGTGTAAATTTAACATCAGACAGCAGTGGCTGCTTTTCATTTTTTCGGGTGGACAGGCTGCACTGAAAATTATTATTATGTAATGCGTGTGCAGTGCACATTTAGAGCGAAGTTGCTTTATCAATTGGGGAGAACATTCGACTGGTTTTGCCAGGAAGCTAATCCTGAAAACGGATGCTGTGCCATCATTGACAGTGGATCAGTGGATCTTGCAAGTGCTGACCATAATGTAAGTATCAGAGTTTGATGAGTCTGGTAGACAATATTTTGGGGGAATCGGGGGGCTGACGTTAGATACTGCAACTGTGGCTGCTTTGACTTGGGAATCATATATTTTCTGTATAATTTGTTTTCTTCCATCCCTAAGCCCCCTACATTGGTGTGGAAGAACTTGACTGCACAGAGCCCTGACTTCAACCCTATTGAACATCTTTGGGATGAATTGGAACGCTGACTGCAGTCGCCCAATATCAGTGCCCGCCCTCACTAATGCTCTTGTGGCTGAAAGGAAGCAAGTCCCCGCAGCAATGTTAAAACATCTAGTGGAAAGCCTTCTCAGAAGAGTGGAGGCAATTATAGCAGCAAAGGGGGGACCAACTCCATATTAATGCCCCTGATTTTGGTATGAGATGTTCGACGAGCAGGTGTCCACATACCTTTGGTCATGTTGTGTATCTGGTTTTAAATGTACAGTAGTGCAAAAAAATATTCAATTTTCATACTTGAGTAAAATTCAAAAGTTAAAGTAAATGCTATACATCAAATTCATTATATTAAGCAAACCAGACAGCACAATTTTAATATATTTTATATTTATTTTATTTTACGGGCAGCCAAGGGCACACTCCCACACTCAGACATAATTTAGAAAACACAGTATTTGTGTTTAGTGAGTCTTCCAGATCAGAGGCAGTAGGGATGACAACGCGTTATATTGATAGGTGTGAGAATTGGACCATATTGCCGTCCTGCCTGAGCATTCGAAATGTAACAAGTACTTTTGGGTGTCAGGGAATGTACAATGGAGTAAAAAGTACATATTTTCTATTAGAATGTGGTGGAGTAAAAGTAAAAGTTTTCAAAAATAAAATACAGATACCCAAGATACCCACTACTTAAGTTGTACTTCAAGGTATTATTATTTCACTTTCCATCTCTTTTTGTTTTCCCAGTGTCATCAAGCTGTAATGACAGATGTTTTTGAAAATTAAATGTCTACTCTGTCTGCACAGCTTCCCAGGCAACCACCACAGAAGGAATTCTGTGATACAAAATCAACTTATCAAAATTACAAACGCTGTATGTGGGAAAGATGTGCGAGCTGTCCAGCCCGGAACCCCCTTTTTCCCAGTGTGAGAGGCCTGACAAGGAGGAGGCCATAGCTGGATTTGTCTCCCACTTCAATCTTGGGGGTGACTGAAGCCAAGTGGGTGACTGAAGCCTGCTTGATTGAAGGAATGCTTGATTGAAGGAGGGTACAGGGTCCCCCTCCTCTCCCACTCCCCCCCATCAATCACTGTAGTTGGTTGCATTTCCTAAAGCCTAAGTAATTCACTTTTGCATGATATGATATCACATTTTGTTACTTTGTATATTTTTTTTTCTTCAAGAATTCAGAAGGGAGATGAGTGTTCCAAATTGTACGAATCAATGGGGTCCTGCACACTGCATTAGGCTTATGGCTCTAATATATATTTATTTTATGTCTAATGATATCTCCCCATTATTTCTCACCTTTATTTCTCATGAGTGTTCATGTTGATCAATATTTTGGCTATGCTGGCCTAATCAAAATCAAAATCAATACATACAATTCTGAACATATTGTAATTTATAATGCTGAGGCAGAGGTACCAATAAATTGTCCAGTACACTGATTGTATGCAGTTTTCATGTCTAGGGTGACTCTGACTTTAGTCATTCTTTTGAAGAAGTGTACCAGTGAACTGTATTCTGTAACTAGTTAGAAAATAACATAAATGCTATTGTGTATTGCTGCTGTTTGTCTGATATCCAACAATCCACGAGTTAAAAGCACTTACATGGAACGTTATTCCCTGTTTATGCCCTTTTCTCTCTGTGCGTATTCTGACCTTGAATTAAAACATGAGAATTAGCATGCTATTCTTCCGCCATTCGTTCGGAGTGGAAATCTAAGAAATGAATGTGTGGCGGAGGTGTCTACAGATACGCTGTATTCTGACCTTGATTTAATTCCCTAATAATTCCATCACCGTTACGCGCAAGGAAACCATGAATAAGGTTGAGTAAACCTGCGGGTTCCAAGTGGAAAAAGCATCTACTTTATTTTCTCCGATAGAAAAACAGCATTCTCCATGCACTGTAATTTATAAATGGATAAGAGCTATTGATAAGAGCTAGGACAATTAGTAATTCGCTTGGACAAGGGTATTGTAAATACACATAGCAATTGTTTTAGATGATTTTTTCTTATGCTCCCTTGAGACTAATGTGAAACCAGTCATATGGAAGCAAACTGAATATCATATCAACATGACATGTATTGAGGCCCCTTTTCCACAGTGAAAAAGGCTATAAATGTCTGTGCAGTTATTCCGAATTATTATGGTGAGCCCTCATAATTTGCGTGGATGAAATTTGGACACCCAAGCTATAGGCTTCTGTAGGGCTGATCCTGCCGAGTTTATATTTTCGCTTTCGAATGTTTTTATTATAGCCTATGCCTGGGATTTTTTTACGTTTTATTTAATAATTTCTATCATGTTAAATATTAATAGCCATCATTGGGAGCCACCATCAGTAATACCCACATACATTTACAACTGTCACTTCAGTGTTTGCTTCTTTCAATTTGTAGCTTCCATTTTGCATCATTCCATTCCATTCGTTTGACCTTTCTTTCCTCTGTCACGTACGGGTAAATTGTTCCTGAGGTCGCTTGCATTAGGCGATCATATTAGGCTAACGTTGTGGAATCATTTGGGACGTGTAGCCTATTTGTATCATTGTGGAATTCAGGCCACTCGTAGCAAGTTAAACTTGGAGCCTGGCGCACGGTTCACGATGACTGGACCGTTGTCATACAGTTCCATGATTAGTGAGAATTACGGTAGATTAATAGGACTACTGTAAACTTTTTTCCCCCTTCCAATATTTAATGGATTTCACTTGAATATGAAAATGTTCAGGAAGAATCAAACCGCTGTATTTTTTATTCCTCAATATATTTACTGCGTAAATGCTTTTTAATGATTCATAATACTTTCCTAATCCTAAAATCTTCCTAAATAATCTACAAAATGAAACTTTTTTTTATCTACCAGTTGGTGCTGAAACGGAGATGGCATAGATGCCATTATTTCATTGATCCCTATTTTCTGAAACCGTTCTCTCAATGTAGTTTAGTCTGTTGACAAAATTAACCGTACACCGTATGAAAACTCCGGAGAAAATCTGTTAGCCAGGAAGTAGGAGGTTTTCAGCGGTTTAATTATATTTATTCAGTGCGTGCAGGGGAACCACACCAGCAAAGCCCGTTGTGCAACTTTATAAGGTAAGTATGAATATCAACTACTGAGTAGTGCGTAGGAAAGGAGTGCGTAAAAAGGGTCATTTTTGGGTCAAAGTCGGAATCGGCCCTGTGAGAGAATTTGGGTTGATGCATACTATTTAGGCTGGGAATGACATTGGCTCAATGTTTACCTTGTTACATGGCAACAACACCAATTGCGTTTCAAAGTGCTCTTGGTCAAGGTGAACTCATGAATATAAGCTCCTCGCCCACTCAGCCTGTTCTTTCAGGCTCCTGATAGTTTGAGATGAGAGAAAATATAACATTTCTTCAATTCTGAGCATTTAATAGTGTAGAAATATTATGGGTGATGTTTTGGTCATTCAATGTCTCTTTTTACTTGGGAAATCGGATGAATGTGCGGGACCTTTAAGGTAAGGGTTAAGGTTTGGGATAGGGTTACAACAGAAATAACTCAACGGTTAAGTTTAAGCGTTCGTTCTTAAAGGTTAAGGTAAAGGTTAAGGCTCGGGATACGGTTAAAATGAAATAAAACAAGTGCCTAGCACTGGGATTGAACACGCAACTCTTGGAGCTGGATCTCGCAGTTTACACTCATCCACCAACCCTTTCCACAATGCCCTAAGCCTACTTGATGGTAATAGTGCTCAACGTTGCCCCTAGTGGCTGGTTTTGAAGGCATCCCACGTCAAAGAAAATATTCGAAGAACTCTGTCAGCTGAGTTAAGCCACAGGGGTCAGTCACACACACACACACACACACACACACACACACACACACACACACACACACACACACACACACACACACACACACACACACACACACACACACACACACAAACGCTAACATTTTGCTAAGGCTCCTTCTGCCTCAACCAGGGTCACTGAAATGTTTTGGGGGGATTGACCACCTGGCATGGGGACATGGGGTTCCTTTAGCTCATCTGGCTAACACTGTCTCTTAATGTGGGTTGGCAGTTCATGGAGCAACACTGTAAGAGCTTCAACTCTATTACCATCAGCTGTTTCCTGTATCTATTACCATCAGCTGTTTCCTGTATCTATTACCATCAGCTGTTTCCTGTATCTATTACCATCAACTGTTTCCTGTATCTATTACCATTAGCTGTTTCCTGTGTCTATTACCATCAGCTGTTTCCTGTATCTATTACCATCAGCTGTTTCCTGTATCTTTTACCATCAGCGGTTTCCTGTATCTATTACCATCAGCTGTTTCCGGTATCTATTACCATCAGCTGTTTCCTGTATCTATTACCATCAGCTGTTTCCTGTATCTATTACCATCAGCTGTTTCCGGTATCTATTACCATCAGCTGTTTCCTGTATCTATTACCATCAGCTGTTTCCTGTATCTATTACCATCAGCTGTTTCCTGTATCTATTACCATCAGCTGTTTCCTGTATCTAGTAAAGGTGTCACAAAACCTCTTTTTCTGGTCTATTTAACACCACACACACACACACACACACACACACACACACACACACACACACACACACACACACACACACACACACACACACACACACAAACGCTAACATTTTGCTAAGGCTCCTTCTGCCTCAACCAGGGTCACTGAAATGTTTTGGGGGGATTGACCACCTGGCATGGGGACATGGGGTTCCTTTAGCTCATCTGGCTAACACTGTCTCTTAATGTGGGTTGGCAGTTCATGGAGCAACACTGTAAGAGCTTCAACTCTATTACCATCAGCTGTTTCCTGTATCTATTACCATCAGCTGTTTCCTGTATCTATTACCATCAGCTGTTTCCTGTATCTATTACCATCAACTGTTTCCTGTATCTATTACCATTAGCTGTTTCCTGTGTCTATTACCATCAGCTGTTTCCTGTATCTATTACCATCAGCTGTTTCCTGTATCTTTTACCATCAGCGGTTTCCTGTATCTATTACCATCAGCTGTTTCCGGTATCTATTACCATCAGCTGTTTCCTGTATCTATTACCATCAGCTGTTTCCTGTATCTATTACCATCAGCTGTTTCCGGTATCTATTACCATCAGCTGTTTCCTGTATCTATTACCATCAGCTGTTTCCTGTATCTATTACCATCAGCTGTTTCCTGTATCTATTACCATCAGCACACACACACACACACACACACACACACACACACACACACACACACACACACACACACACACACACACACACACACACACACACACACCTGCACACACACACACACACACACACACACACACACTCACACACACACACACACACACACACACACACACACACACACACACACACACACACACACACACACACACACACACACACACACACACACACACACACACACACACACACACACACAGATCTATTTTAGAGTAGCGGTGTTGTATTTTTAGTGGTAAAAGGACCCTGACAAAGCGACTGAGAGGGAAACAGACATATTTTAGTACAGACAGTAACTTGGGAAGACAGGGAAGTTTAAAGTTGTGAAATGCCTGCCGGAATGAGTGAATGATGTAGAGAGAGGAGAAAGAGAGACGGGGAGGGTGTTTGGGTGTTGTTTTAGAGAGATGATATAAACCTTGGTAGTAGAAGTGACAAATGAGAGGTAATCTGAGGATATTGTACACACACACACACACACGTACACACACACACACTAATAATAATAATAACTATATTTGTATAGCGCTTTTAAATACAAGTAACAAAGTGATTCACATCATAAAACAATGAAAAAATAAACAAAAACAAGAGGAGGGAGAAAAAAACATAGCTTATTAAAATCATTCATTAAAAAGCATCTCTATAAATGCCTGTCTTCAGCAGGGATATAAAAAGAGGCACTGAATCTGCAAGCCTTGTGTAGTTTTAAACAAGCGAGTTGACTCGTCTCAATGGTTATGTGTGTGTGTGTAATAATAATAATATAGCGACACACACATAAACAAACATTGAGATGAGTCGCACGCACACACACACACACACACACACACACACACACACACACACACACACACACACACATTGAGACGCGTCAACTCGTTTGTTTAAAAATACACATCAGTCACTTCGGTGCCAATTGCAGAGGTGTAACAGAGTCTATGTGTACTCTTTAAAAGACACCCACAAACACACTTGTAATCACTGTTAAATATAGCTGTTAGTTACTGGAGGTTAACGTTAGCCAAATTATTCAGTATTTTGTCTGCGTGAGTCACAATGTTTCCCTGTGAATACCCATGGACGGATCTCTACGTCTTCGCTGTTAATTCAGATGTAGGATCTTCATTTAATCATTCTGTTGCAGGTGATTTTAACTTAAGGCTTTTGAGGTTTGTAATTTCCACTTTGAAATGTCCGACTTGATTTTCCCTTAAGAGAAACGTATCAACCCCTACAAAAATGTCCATTAATTATAGTCCATTAATTATCGTCCTTATTAATTCACATCTTCTTCACATCTTTGCTGCAGGATTATTTTCCTGCTGTAGCAAACTGGCTCAAATTAAGATCCTACATCTTTATGCTGTCAAGGAAATAGTGCTGGGGTGTAATGGCGAGAAAAAGAGAGGCGGGGGTGAGAGGGAGGGAGAGAGAGAGGGGGGAGGTATGAGAGGGAGGGAGCGACAGGTAGAGAGGAGGGTGAGAGAGTGAGAGCTAGGAGTAAGAGAGAGAATGAGACAGAGAAAGAAAGAGATGGGGAACTGAAACGAATTCAATGGAGAGAGGGGGGTTATAGGATCCTTCGGACCATAAATAGGACCATCTGGACCTATTGATGTTGATGGGGAATTAACGGCCAACCTGAGAGAAGACAGACAGACAGACAGACAGACAGACAGACAGACAGACAGACAGACAGACAGACAGACAGACAGACAGAAGGAGAAATAGAGAGGAAAGGGGTTGGAGGTTCACTGGGTATAGAGAGAAAGAGAGCCGGGGGATTGAAAGGAATTGTGGTAAAAGGAAAGTGTGAATATTACAGAGAGCGGGGCTCCCAGCCTGTCCTGTGACGGGGAGAGAGTTAAAAAAAAAAAAGAGAGAGATACAGCGAAAGAGAGAGAGAGAGAGAGTGAGAGAGAGTGAGAGAGAGAGAGAGAGAGAGAGGGAGGGAGGGAGGGAGATATAGTGCGGGATAGAGAGAGGAAAGCAGGATTACACTCCGACAGTGTCGGCAGTCGAGCGGAGCCAGACAGGAAACTCTTTGACTGTGTGAGTCAGAGCAACAGGAGTTTCAGATCCGACACGCCAAACCACCATTAGTCCGTCTGTCCATCTGTCCGTCTTCCGGTCCCAGAGACATCTGGAGCTCTTCCATATGGGAGCTTCCTCTGGACTCTACTGAACACATCAGACCTGAGGAACACAGACCGGAATACCAAGACACACATCGGAATACTCACCACGCTCCACAAAGAAACCACAAGGAATATTAATATTAGGGAGATTTACACTTACTCCACACACTAGAACACACTACAAACACCGGAGACGCAAACACATCGGAGTACTAACCAAACTTTATAGAGAGGGGACAACAAGGAGAACACACTGGAATACTGACAACACTCCCCAGGGACTCGGGAATACAATAACAAACCAGGAGTGGAGGAGTACTCCAGGAGGAAAAAGGACAGAAACTTTTCTCTTTTATCTGATGACCTGAATAACAATCTATCCGCATGGGGAGGACCTGTACATTCCTGGAGAGAGAGAGGCAGAGGAGGAGGTAGAAAAAGAGAGTGAGAGAAATAGAGGTGTTATGACCAAGGTGGGGGGTTCAGAACAATTTTTTCACTTTTTAAAACCTTTTCACACTGCTTTCTCTCCTCCGCTGAGCGTACTTCTCATCGCTCTGATCTCTCCTCACCAGACCAGCAGGGAGCGAGGGAGACAGGCAGACTGACAGAGAGCTAAAAAGCAGGTTCCCACACACACACACACACACACACACACACACACACACACACACACACACACACACACATACACACACACACACACACACACACACACACACACACAGGTTGCCTCTGTAGTCCCTCACACCTCTCCCCAGTGTATCGCTCCGGTTAGGAGGAAGAGTGTATAGACAGCTTCCCTCCTCTCTCTGTCATCCTCATCTTGCTTTCTCTCCACCCCCCTCTAATTTTCACTGTCCTCACCTCAGTCCCACTCATTAACACCAGCTATCGTCCGCCTTCACACATGAACACACACACAGTAGCACACACACACACACTCACACGTCCATATGCTGGCACTCTCCCGTTGAGATGTGCTCTCTCTTCACGAGAGCATGCCACCACCTCACACACTTTCATACACACACACGCTCTCTCACACACGTACACACACAGTTTAAACACACACTCCTCCTTGCTGAAAGAGGATAGAGGGAAGTGAGAGACAAGCGAAAGGAGAGAGAAGACAAAGCAGGAGAAGAAGAAAAAGGGAGAGTGCACCTAGAGAAAGATGAAACAGCACAGGTAACACGCAACCTAGGTGTGTGTGAGAGAGATGGGTCTGTGAACGTAATGTTTCTGTCAAAAAAGCTGGGTCCTATGAGGGAGAACGGAAGAGGGAAGAAAGAGAAGAGAGTACGAGAGTTAGAGAGATAAAAGGGGGTATAGAGAGAAGAGACAGACAGACATTCCCTGAGTGCAAGATGTGTCGTAGTGGAAATGGCAGCTTATTAATATAATTTTACACTTTTCCAGAGGTGTTGGTGGATCTTAAAAGGTTGGGTTTCTGAGTTTTTCCTCTCTCTCTCTCTCTCTCTCTCTCTCTCTCTCTCTCTCTCTCTCTCTCTGTGTGTGTGTGTGTGCGTGTTTTTGTGTGTGTGTTTCTGATGCCATTTTCTTGCATTTTTAGTAGTGCCATTCACTGTCCCGTTACAGCTGTGTGCAGAAGGTCTAATGTGTGTGTCTGTGTGTGGTTATGATTGGGTAGGGCAGGTCTATAACGCATCTCTGTTAGCGTATCCCACAGTTACTAAGTGATGAATGGCCATGACAAGTCTAATATACATGTCAGGCTGTATAACTGTTTGTTACAATCATAATTACATCCTATCTGACAGGACACAACACTGTCTTTGTATGTGTGTGTGTGTGTGTGTGTGTCTTCTGAAGTGTGTGTGCATGTCTGTGTGGTTTTGTGTGTGTGTGTGTGTGTATCAATCAAATTTCAATCAATCAAATGTCTTTATAAAGCCCTTCTTACATCAGCTGATGTCACAAAGTACTGTACAGAAACCCAGCCTAAAACCCCAAACAGCAAGCAATGCAGGTGTAGAAGCACGGTGGCTAGGAAAAACTCCCTAGAAAGGCTATTACTAACCAGGTATGGCCTGAACATAATCAGAATTAATGTAAACATAACAGTTTCGAAAACACAGCTTTTCCCAAAAAAGTGGTCTCTTGGCACAACTTACCCTGGGTATGGGGTAAGTTGAGCATAGGGACATGCTTAGTTGAGCTGCCTCGGGGTAAGTGGGTGAGGATGTCCTGTGACAGTGGGTGATGATGTCCTGTGACAGTGGGTGATGATGTCCTGTGACAGTGGGTGATGGTGCTGGTAGATCAAAGTGTAATTCATGGAATGGGGTATTTTGTATATCTTGAATGTATGCCTACATTCAGATATAGATCTTTCTGTTCAATATCACTTAGTCTTCCACTTCATGAAGAGCAACTCGTAGGCTGGTTCTCTGGATTTGAGGTTACTAAGCCCGTGAAACTGGTCCACAAGAATCTTGATGTTTAGCAAGATCAGACTATGTCGTCCTGCTCTCGAGAACCCAAGGTGGCATTCTGCCTTATCCCTAGGGTTCTCAGCCGTAAGTGTCGCCCACAGCTGGGACCATGTGAACTACACTCCCAACGCTCAGTTTTAACGTTTACAAAAGTCAATAATCGTCTTTTGCGATACGATTTTACTTTAACATCAGTCATTTCATACTTACTGTACGTACACTGTTTTACTTTTTTTTTTTTTACACAGCCGACAGTATTTTTCAGTTGCAACACTTTTCTGGCGTCCGTCTTCACAGGTGTTCATCACCACCCACTGTCACACACAGGTGGTCGCCTCTGTCTTCCGCCTGTCTTCCGTAAACAAGCGCTGTAACATGGAAATATGGCTATGAGGGAACCTTATAACACTAGAGTCTCAAAACACCATGATTGTGTAATGAAACCATGAAATGCACCTAAGCTGAGATCTGGTGTTTGGAGGGTGTTTGAATGTAAACCCAGTGTAAGTGTTTTCCTACAGAGAATGTGTTTAAAAAATAAAAGAAATATAGTACTCTGAAACAAGTTATACTTCAACCTGAATATTGATGTTTTTAAGACGGCGTTGTGAAAACAGGCAGCATCAAAATAACAAAACTGCAAATGGTTTATAGCCTAACTACCCCAAAGCGATATAAAAAAAATGTATGCAACTCATTTCAATGATTTGTTAATTTAATTTGACTAAAACAATGTAAATCCAATTTTAACGTGGTTCTCAAAATGTAAGTATTCTCACGAAAGAGGAAAACCAAAGAGAGAGACAATACAGTGATTGAACCATTGGAAGTCTTTGGTTTTAATCTCCTTGCATTTCCTGTGACTCTGTTTTTAGAGGATTGTGGGTAAATCAAAATTGTTTTGACTTTATGATTCATTCGCACAACGTTGTATGCATGTTTAAAGAAAATAATATTTATATATCAGTACTAAGCTTGTTGTGCCATGAGGTGTAATGGATCATGATGAACGTCTATCAAAATCATTAGGCAAATTGCCTTTCAGTGAGGACACCCGTTCCCACACTTTTGGTTGTCAATGGAAGAATCAAGCGTAGAATCCTCAGTTCAACTACCAGTTTGAACACTGTGACATTGCCTGCCAAAATGGTACATAATGGTACATTATCAAATGCATAACATTAAGACAATTCATAAAAAGGGATTTCATTCTGCACAAGATGGGATTCAAAAGATCATAATGGTGTTTAGAAGATTTAAAGAGAGGAAACAACACCAAAAGAAAAGGTATCTAATTTTGCAGTGAACAGGACTTGAAACACCAAAATAGGGTTTTATCCCTTTTTTTGTTAGTGCTCCCAGTCCCTATCAAGGTGTTAATTGATTGAGTGTTGTTACAACACACCATGTAAAGTTTCAAAACATCTCAGGAAGATGTGTTTCAATACTTATGCAAAGTTAAGGTTTCATCTCCTTCAACTTGGAGGCAGCTTAGTTGCCACTAGTTTAGGTGTTACAAAGCACTTGATTTCAACAGTGTAGTAAAATCAACCTTTACATTTTTTAGGTATTGATTTCTAGCTGATATGAGATAAGGCCCTTATGTTTCAAAAACTGTACCGTTCAGACAGAGCGCTGGGTCTCTTAATGGAAGGTGCCTTCGCGAATAGACGCTAGAGTTAGCTAGCGTGTATGAGTGAGCTAGACCTTGTGTGCCTCTGCTACAATATAATAGCCTCTCTTTTGCGTAGGTACATGTTTGTTTTCTTTTTTTGTCAATGTACCTCTTCAGTGTCATTCATTGTCATTCAGTGTCATTCAGTGTCATTCATCTGTTGCTGCTGCTCAAATGGACTTATTCCCTTCTCTCATTTCATTGGCTGCTCTCTCAACAGCCTCAAAAGGGAGGCTAAACCCTGCTTGTTTTACATGTGTAAACATGATGCATGATGTCTGCTTTGTAATGATAGAAATGCACATGACACATTGCAAAAATACTAGGAATACTATGCATACAACGGACAACATCGTCATTTGTATGGGGGTGTGGGGCCCATTGGCTCAACTTACCACAAGGCAAACATTTTGATAATATTAGCCCACACAGCTACAGGGATGCACTGCTAGGTTTAAGATGTCATATTGTAGCTCGAGTCCCCGACTGATGTACAAAACGATCTTGAAACCATCTACATTGGCTTAGATACAAGCATCATGAAACCTATAATTTATATGGTAAAAGATGGTGCTGCAGTGGCTAGCAGCTGTTTAATGGGCCCCTGACCAATTTTGATATTTTTCTGTGTTCTGTTACGCCGATGTCACGCAAGCCTTTTATTCTCTATTTGGTTAGGTCGGGGTGTGACTAGGGTGGGTACTCTAGTTTTTTCTATTTCTATGTTGGCCTGGTATGGTTCCCAATCAGAGGCAGCTGTCTATCATTGTCTCTGATTGGGGATCATATATAGGCAGCCTTTCTCCACCTGTTGTGTCTGGGATCTTGTTTTTGTATTGTAGCCTTTTGCACTACAAAGCTGCACGTTTGTTTTGTTACTCTTTATTTGTTTTGTTGCTGGTTCACATGAATAAATATGATGAACGCCTTCTCTGCTGCACCTTGGTCCAATACTTCCAACAACGATCGTTACAGCCGATTGTGTATATAATGTCTCAACCATTATTTCCTATGACCCAAAACAGCTTCTGGACATCAGAACAGCAACAGAACAGCAGAACACTAACCTGGATGCTTATAAGAAATCTCACAACAACCTCCAACGAGCCATCAAAGAGGCCAAGTGTCCACATAGGACGAAGATCGAATCTTCGGCTCTGATGTTCGTAGGATGTGGCAGGGCTTGGAAACTATCACGGATTACTAAGGGAAACCGAGCTGCTCAGTGACGCGAGCCTACTAGACAAGCTACATGCATTCTATACTCGCTTCGAGGCAAGCACAATTGAACCATGCATGAGAGTACCAGCTGTTCCGGATGAAAGTATGATCTCGCTCTCCGTAGCCGATGTGAGTAAGACCTTTAAACAGGTTAATATTCACAAGGCCGTGGGGCCAGGTGGATTACCAGGATGCGTACTCAGAGCATGCGCTGACCAGCTGGCAAGTGTCTTCACTGACATTTTCAACCTCTCGCTGACACAGTCTGTAATACCTACATGTTTCAAGCAGACCGCCATAGTCCCTGTGCCCAAGAACGCCAAGGTAACCTGTCTAAATTAGTATCGCCCTGTAGCCATGAAATGCTTTAAAAGGATGGTCATGGTTCACATCAACAAAAAATGAACCCAGACACCTTGAACCCACTCCAATGCATGTACCACCCCAACAGATCCACAGATGACACAATCTCTAATGCACTCCACACTGCCCTCTCCCACCCGGACTTGAGGAACACCTGTGAGAATGTCTACAGCTCAGTGTTCAACACCATATTTCCCTCTAAGCTCATCATTAAGCTCAGGACCCTGGGACTGCACAACTCCCTCTGCAACTCCACATCAGCCACCGACTCCAACACCATCAGTAAGTTTACCGATGACACAACAGTGGTAGGCCTGATCACCGACAATGATGAGACAGCCAGTAGGGAGGAGGTGAGTGACCTGGCAGTGTGGTGCAGGACAACAACCTCTCCCCCAATGTCAGCAAGACAAAGGAGCTGATCGGGGCTACAGGAAACGGAGGGATGAGCACGCCCCCATCCACAATGATGGGGCTGTAGTGGAGCGGGTCGAGAGCTTCAAGTTCCTTGTTGTCCACATCACTAAGGAATTAACATCGTCCATACACACCAACACAGTTGTGAAGAAGACAAGACAACACCTCTTCCCCCTCATGAGGCTGAAAAGATATTGCATGGGCCCTCAGATCCTCGTTCCTCAGCTGCACCATTGAGAGCATCTTGACTTGCTGCATCACCACTTTGTATAGCAACTGCTTGGCATCCAACCACTAGGAGCTACAGAGAGTAGTGCGTACGGCTCAGTACATCACTGGGGCCGAGCTCCCGGCCATCCAGGACCTCTATACCAGGCGATGTCAAAAAAAAATCAAAGACTCCAGCCATACATATCATAGACTGTTCTCTCTACTACCACACAGCAAGTGGTACCGATGCACCAAGTCTGGAAATAACAGGACCCTGAACAGATACTACTCCTAAGCCATAAGACTGAGCTTAGTATTGACCCTTTTTGCATGAACTCTTTTGACTCATCACATTAGCTGCTTCTACTGTTTATTATCTATCCTGTTGCCTAGTCACTTCACCCCAACCTATATCTACATATCTACCTCAACTATCTCGTACCCCTGCACATCGACTCGACTTTATTCCTACCTCGTGTAGATAGCCAAGTTATCGTTACTCATTATGTATTTATTCCTAGTGTTATTATTTTTCTATTATTTTAAAATGTTTCTCTCTGCATTGTTGGGAAGAGCCTGTACTTAAGCATCTCACAGTCTGCTCCTGTTCTTTACAAAGCACGTGACAAATAACATTTGATTTGATTTGACAATACATTTATTTGACTTTTTGAAAATCCGTTTTTTTGGATCTAACTTGCTTACCACATGATGACCACTCCCAAAATATTTGGTTATGTGATTCATTTTGTGTAGGGTTTTCTAGAAACAAGGGGTGGCTCAACTTAACCTTTAAATCGACTAAACCCACGTTTCCCTATCTGAGTTTTACACTGTACAGGGAAACGACTAGCATAGCCTTGATTGGTTCCATACTGCTGTATCATAACCCCCCCGACACACACACTTCTCTCTCTCTTTCTCGCCATCTACATATAGGCAGTAACATTTATCTGCAAGAGCCATCAAACCTTTATGCCTCAGAAAAACATGGTCCAATAGAGACTGCTGCAGAATATATGACTAGCTGTTCTATGTTGGCTATGTTACACTGTAGGTTAGACTCAGCTGTTACAATGGAGAGGCGTAGAGACACAAAGTTATGATGAATTATAAAACATTAAAGTGAAGAACAACGTAATATGATTTACAAACCGTAATGTGGGGTATTGTTTATTCAGATGTGTGTGTGTGTGTGTTTGTAGGCACAACTGAGTGAGCATACATTTAAATTATTCTCTTTTTTATTTATTTTACTGGTCTGATGGAGCCTGCATCTGAAGGTCAGAATCAAGTCATGGTTTTAAAAGTTTAGAAATCTCACAGTATCAATTTTGCTGTAGCTTTCATTTGCACCTGCTGTGTTACATCCAATTGGCCAGTGGTAGGCCTACAGCACACTTGATTTGCTCCCCCCCTGGAAGGCAGAGTTTCTACTTTCAGACATATGAAATGGTACAAAATGCGAACATGTCGCCTACCTGGCACCTGGCAGCTGAAATGGGTGAACCTAGTGCCAACAGTGCCAGACAAATAGAAACAATAGGAGCGCAAGGCCTATCATTTGGTTTTCTACAGAAATGTTTGGCGATCTACTAAGAATGCCTTGAAGATCGACCGGTCAATTGCAGTCAACCGGTTGGTGACCACTGTCCTATAGCATACTGCTGTGACGGGTGAAACCTGAATATATTGCTTCGCCATAGGTTGTGGAAGCGATTATTGTGGGGTCAGCTGTCATTGAGTGTGTTGTGTACCTCCAATCTTGTTGGTGTCATATGGGCTTAGATATGATGGTAGGGTGTAGGGCTGTGACAGTCACGAGATTTCGTCAGCAGGTGATTGTCAAGCAAATAACTGCCAGTCTCATGGTAATTGACCGTTAATTAACATAAACACATTTAGCAGCTCCTGGCTTCCACACACTACAAGCCACTGATGCAGACCTTTGGAGCATCTGCATGTTAAAAAGTATAATAAATCCATGTAATATAACCTACACCTTCACAATAAATCCATGATTTATTTTAGACAGGTCTAAAGAAACATGATATGAAGAAAATGTAGGCTATTTCAGAAGAACAGAATAGAATACTGTGAATTGTCCTTATATTAGGTCCTCATCTGGCTATGCCATATGGCTGTGGGCTACACTAGTTAATTAGCAGACAAGACTTGCTTAGAATCCAATAGCATTATTTTATAGAATTTTATAGTATGAAGAATACAATTGAACAGAGCTGAATAAAATAGAAAGGATATTTGAGGGAGTGTGCACATTCTGTGTTGAGTGGTTAACAAAGAAATAGTTACTCCTATGTGCTTAACTTAGAGTTTTTCATGTAACTTCAGTTGTTCTACAAATGTTGGGCTATATGTTTAGATATTTCATACATTATAAGGCTGCATGATGTGACTCTAAAGATTATTTGAAAAAAGTTGCATGAAAGGCATGAGCTCTGCTTAGTTTTTTTTGCACAGGCTGTACAAACTTCATCAGTCTCTCTTCCACAATTTGACAAGCACTTGATAATGCCTTGAATTTCCCTGGGGCATCCCCTTTGTGTGGCCGAAATGCCCATTAAAAAAATCCATGCCTTTGCGGCCAGTGGCCGTTGTGCCCTTAGGCTGAATATAAAAATTATAATTCCCTTCTCCCGGAGTGCTGCTTGCTCCCAAGCACATCACATTCACATGGCTCTTCATCACTTGATCGGGTCTTTCTCACAGGCTACAAGTGAAGACAGACCCTTGCTTAGTGGTGTTGCAGACTCTGGGGGCTTTTCAGAACAGGTGTATATATACTGAGATCATGTGACAGATCATGTGACACTTAAATAAAGTACACCTGTGTGCCATCTAACTAATTATGTGACTTGTGAAGGTAATTGGTTGCACCAGATCTTATTTAGGGGCTTCATAGCAAATGGGATGAATACATATGCACACACCACTTTTCCATGTAATTAAAAAAAAAATTGTTCAAACAAGTCATTTTTTACATTTCACTTCACCAATTTGGACTATTTTGTGCATGTCCATTACATGAATTCCAAATAAAACATTTTTTTAATTACAGGTTGTAATGCAACAAAATTGGAAAAATGTGTCACAATCGTTTGAAGCATACTCGGACCAACGTGCAGCGTGATCTGGGTTCCACATCTTAATTTAGTGAAACGCACAAAACAATAAAGCAAGAACAAAACAAACAACGAACTGTAACTAAGAGGTGTAACATACACTAACTCAAAACAATATCCCATAAAATACAGGTGGAAAAATGCTACTTAAATGTGATCCCCAATTAGAGACAACAATAGCCAGCTGCCTCTAATTGGGAATCATACCAAACACCAACATAGAAAAACAAAACTAGAACCCCACATAGAAAATAATAACTAGAAAACCCCCAGTCACGCCCTGACCTACTATACCATAGAAAATAAGGGCTCTCTATGGTCAGGACGTGACAAAATGACAAGGAGGATGAATACTTTTGCAAGGTACTGTACATGGGAATATCTTTGTTTAGTCTCTATGGCTGAGTTACATGACTTTAAAATGTCAATGACTTAAAACTGTTTTCTTTCAATGGGATTGAGTCATATTTTACAATGTAAGACTATCACAATCAATTGAGCTATTCACCTTCTGAGAACAGCAGACAATTAATTTAGACTATTCATGGTCAAATCTACACACACACATATATGTAAAGTGGGGCAAAAAAATATTTAGTCAGCCACCAATTGTGCAAGTTCTCCCACTTAAAAAGATGAGAGGCCTGTAATTTTCATCATAGGTACACTTCAACTATGACAGACAAAATGAGAAGAAAAAAATCCAGAAAATAACATTATGATTTTTTTATGAATTTATTTGCAAATTATGGTGGAAAATAAGTATTTGGTCACCTACAAACAAGCAAGATTTCTGGCTCTCACAGACCTGTAACTTCTTCTTTAAGAGGCTCCTCTGTCCTCCACTCGTTACCTGTATTAACGGCACCTGTTTGAACTTGTTATCAGTATAAAAGACACCTGTCCACAACCTCAAACAGTCACACTCCAAACTCCACTATGGCCAAGACCAAAGAGCTGTCAAAGGACACCAGAAACAAAATTGTAGACCTGCACCAGGCTGGGAAGACTGAATCTGCAATAGGTAAGCAGCTTGGTTTGAAGAAATCAACTGTGGGAGCAATTATTAGGAAATGGAAGACATACAAGACCACTGATAATCTCCCTCGATCTGATCACAAGAACGGTGAGCAAAAATCCCAGAACCACACGGGGGGACCTAGTGAATGACCTGCAGAGAGCTGGGACCAAAGTAACAAAGCCTACCATCAGCAAGGGCATTGAAGATGAAACGTGGCTGGGTCTTTCAGCATGACAATGATCCCAAACACACCGCCCGGGCAACGAAGGAGTGGCTTCGTAAGAAGCATTTCAAGGTCCTGGAGTGGCCTAGCCAGTCTCCAGATCTCAACCCCATAGAAAACCTTTGGAGGGAGTTGAAAGTCTGTGTTGCCCAGCAACAGCCCCAAAACATCACTGCTCTAGAGGAGATCTGCATGGAGGAATGGGCCAAAATACCAGCAACAGTGTGTGAAAACCTTGTGAAGACCTCTGTCATTGCCAATAAAGTGTATATAACAAAGTATTGAGATAAACTTGTGTTATTGACCAAATACTTATTTTCCACCATAATTTGCAAATAAATTCATAAAAAATCCTACAATGTGATTTTCTGGATTTTTTTCTTCTCATTTTGTCTGTCATGGTTGAAGTGTACCTATGATGAAAATTACAGGCCTCTCTCATCTTTTTAAGTTGGAGAACTTGCACAATTGGTGGCTGACTAAATACTTTTTTGCCCCACTGTATATTCATTAAACAAACTTTTCCTGTGGTGCCCCAAATTACTAATGAGTTGTTACATTGATTAATTTAATTGATTATCAATTAAACATAGTTGGTTGATAAAATAAATAACAGTCATCAGGTTAACGATAGTCACGTCACGACAGCATTGTTGGGAAGGGCCCATAAGTAAGCATTTTGCTGTTAGTCTACACCTGTTGTTTATGAAGCATGTGACAAATACACATTTATTTTGTTTTAACCTTGGTTGTCTGGGCACCAGAAGACTGTGTAAGGCCTCTAAGCTAAAGCCTGGGCATTAACTTCGGGAGCTAATTAATGTCCAAGTCTAAGGATTCATGCTACCGTAGGTCATCAAACCAAGTCGGTTACACTGTATGTCTCTAGACATGCTCATATCCTGTCCTATACCTTATCCCACTCTCCCACACACTTTCTGTTGTTAACCTGCTTAGTTCATCACCGCCCAGCCCAGAGTGTAGAGATTATAGTGCTATCAACACACTATAACAGAAAACCGTGAAAATAGACAAATTACTTATTTGAAATTCGTGACAGTACACGATTTCCTTCATAAAGACTTGCAACTTGTTGCGGCTAATGTTAGCTAGGTGGCTAACGATAGCTAGGCTGGGGGTTAAGGTAGGGGTTAGGTAACACACTAGCTAAGTAACTAAAGGGTTAGGGCTAGCTAAATAGCCAGTTAAAATTAATAAGAAGTTCCTAACTATTTAAAATACTAAAGTTGTCCATTGTCATTCGAAAACACAACATTTGGGTTGTTAGACCTTCGCATTATACGCCCACCCATCCTCACCGACCAATCTCCCTCCTATCGTTTCTGTTTCGGGTAAGGCCCAAATTTAACCAGGGTAGGGGCAAAGGAACAGGACGGCAGGCAGGCTCAGGGTCAGGGGCAGGAAGAGTGGTCAGGCTGGCGGGTTCAGAGTCAGGACAGGCAAGGTTCAAAACCAGGAGGGCGAGAAAAAGGGAGACTAGGGAAAAGCAGGAGCTGAGAATAAAACGCTGGTTGACTTGACAAATAAGACAAACTGGCAACAGACAAACAGAGAACACAGGTATAAGTACCCAGGGGATAAATGGGGGATACCTGGAGGGGGGTGGAGATAAGCACAAGGGCAGGTGAAACAGATCAGGGCGTGACAGTTTTAAGTAACCTACTACCTTGATCTATGATTGAAGTGCACTGTATACAAAATTGTGTGGTGAACATAAGTAATTTGTGTCTGTTTCACAATAAAATGTTTTACAGTGGGTTGAGTGTATCTGCAACCAGCATCTCTGTTCTCCAGTCATCTCCTCTAACTAACCCACACACTCTCTTTTTTTCCATTTTCCTTCCCCCTTGTCTGCATTTCTCTTTAATCTCTCTGTTTCTCTATCTTTAAATGGTTATTTTGCCTTCTTGCTATTTTTCTGTCATACTCTCTCTCTCTCTCTCTCTCTCTCTCTCTCTCCCCTCTCTATGTATTTGGCCTTGGGTTGTGACTAGTTTCGATCATATAACTGTAAAAATACAAAGTATTTTTCAAATGAGAAAGAATGAGACCTTGTCTTCTATTACTGTCCGCCACCTTGCTCACCTCTCACACACTCATACTCACACCGGCACAAACATAAACGGAACGCACACGCAGGCATGCATGTGCACACTTTTGACAAATTGTGCATGTTGAGAGCACTTCTTCTTGTCTGTGGGATTTTAAAGTGGGCATTACAAACTAACCAGGCGAAGCCTTTGGTGTTTGATAACCTCTGCACAATCCCGTTCCTGCTTCACACACTCACACGCAAGCACCCACCCACACACACGCACACGCTACGCCCTCCCTCCCCCCCACACCATACACTCTCCTCTGTCAGATGTGCTGTTGGTGTGGTGTGTTTTTGCATTACCGCTGGAAGATGCTATATTGGTCTGTTAATACTAGTACTAGTAACTAGTACTAGTAACTTTACTAGGACTAGTAAAGGCCCAGTGCACTACTTAAATAAAAAAAATATATATATAATGTTATTGTAGAGGCCTGCAGAGGCCTGCAGCACACTCAGCACCCCTACTTCTCGCGGCTATGTGTCTATGAAGTGACCGCTGGCTAATCCATCTGTGTGATCTCTGGTCATCAGAGAGGCCCTCACAATCATCTCACATTCCTCACACTTTCCTATCTCTTTGTTCCAATACAGACCAAATGGCCCAATGTCTCGATGCTGGGATATTGTCGTTTTGGTGTGCAAATGAAGAACGAGACTAAAAAACAAAAGATATTAAGCTCTTAGAATAGAACTGTCATCAGACGTATCCTTTCAACTCTCTTTCAAGCCTCTCTTTTCTAAGGTGATTTTTGTCTGTTTCCTTCCATATGACCGAATGCTCCTGCCGTTGAAGATGGGTACTATTTTATTCATGTACCTGCAGTTGTTCAGCACTAGTTGTTGTTGAAATCAGTTGACCAAAAAATAAATACATCTAATCTAATTGAAATGTTTCTAGATGAAATCTTGTGGAAAGGGGCTAGAGACTAAAATGTTAATGTCTGATGGAGGTCAGGTGCTGGTGTCAGTGTCAGTGGGTGTGTGTGAGATTGCAATGAACAGGGATGGAGAGAGAGAAACATATATAATCCTTAAACAAATGCACTGAAGGATTATGGGTTTCAGTGTCAATCCACAAAATGAGTCAATTTCTGGTAGTTTAATTTAACTTTCTGTCATGATGAGCACATGTTCAATTTATAGGTCCAATGCGGTCGAAATGTCAGGCGCTCTTTTGAAACAGCTCTTGCACTTAATTGGAATTATCATAATTTTCAAAGTATTACTCCAACTTGTGGAAATATATATAAAATGACAACAAAAAAATCACATTTTTGACTGCACTGGGCCTGAACACGATGGGAGACAGAGAGCTGGTTTCGAGCGCAGGGCGTAGCAGGTGTTTATTTGTAAAGGACCATAGGCAGAAGATCATACACAGGGTTTAAAAAGGCAACAGTACAGGCAGTGAAAAGGCTAGTAATGTCATCTGGGAGATCAGGCAATAGGTTGATAACAGGAAATCCGATAGGCTAAAGAACAGGCAGGACTAGGCAAAAGGCGCCGTTAGTGAGGCAGGCAACAACTATCATACCCGAGAGGATTAAATTACAGGAAACCCAAACACTCTGAACAGAAGTGTGTCACAAAACAAACAATACCGCACAGTGATGGGTGCAAGGAACTGAACTAAATAGTGTGTGATAATGACATACAGGTGTGTGAACAGGTGATCAGAATTCAGGTGATTGGGATCTGGAGAGTGAGTTGCGTTCAGGGCATCGATGTGTTTGAGCGTGTGAGCTGGAAAGTGGGCTAGAAAGTGAGCTGCGTTCAGGGGATCTACATGCTTGAGAGTGTGAGTTGGAAGCAGACGTTAAACTTAATATGTTACCCCATCTAAATAAAGACTATAGTAAGTGCCAAATAAAGTAACAGGGTTAATTTAGGTTTAATTTCATCTTAACTCAGCCATAACTCTCATTATGGCAGGGGGAATGGAAGCTTGTGTGCAACAAGGAGAGGAAATTGAATGCAAGTTTCACCCAAAATGTAAATTGGTAAAACATTTTAAGCCTGTCTATCTATGGGTAACAGGGTTGACATGTTATGCTCGACGTGCTCAGTTTTCCACCACAAAACACCAGGGGGGAAAAGGAATAGTTTCACAATATTAAAATGAGGAGTTTGCGTCACAGGGTTGACCATAAAATGAGGGATTTGTATTTTATATTTATCAATCACTAATCAGATTAAATAAATGATCATCTTCAGGAAATACTTTGTCAAAGCAACAAAATAAATAGGGCTTTACAATTATGGGGAAAAATGTGGGCTTAAGTGGGTTAAAATCTTCCCGAGAAGTCACAGAGAGTGCACAAAGGGACATTAGCAAATGTTTATTTATATAAAAATGTTGGATTTATTGAATTGTCCATGTGGTCTATATTAAAGGGCACTTCATTTAATATAACAGACTTTTAAAATCCAATACTGGTGCACAATTTCTACTTAAAATATCAAAGGGACGCAAAAGAGACTAGTTTCGTGGAGCGACACATCAATTGTCACAGACAAAAGCTGCTTGCATGTCTGACTACTGCTCTCCATTTCTTTCCCTCTCTTTGAACCCTCTGTCCCACCCTCACCTCCTCCCCCTCTCCATATCTCTTTCTCTCCTCTTCACCCCCCTTTCTATTTTTACTCCTCTTACTCCTCTCCAGGCAGTAAGGTGCTGACATGGCTGCTCCTCCAGGACAGCCACCTTCTTCTCTGCGATATCCTCCTCTTTTCCTCCTCTTCCTCTCCTCCCTTCCTCCCCTCCTGTCCCGCCCTCTCATCCCTCATCCCTCTATTAACGTGGCGGTGGTGTTCTGTGGCTCTGCTTACCAGAATGAGGTCAGGGGTCATTTGAGCAGAGAGGACTTCGCTGATCTTCCCCTAGGTATGAACCTGTGAACCAGTTTTGCCACTGTATGTTCTTGACATGAATACTTATGGGCAAAAAAGCACTAAAGCACATACTATGTTCACTTTGGAGTGCAACATTCTTTCTTCTTCTGCTTTTGTCATTTTCTTCTTAGAGGTGAACCCGGTCACTGTTCTGGTTAACGACACCAACCCTCGTGCCCTGCTGACACGTCTCTGTGAAACCATGGCGACAGAGAAACTGCATGGGGTCGTGTTCGAGGACGATGTGGGATCAGGAGCTGGACCTCAGGTCAGTCAATCGATGGATCAATCAATCAATCAATCAATCATGTTAAACAAGGCGGAAGGTTAACTCAGATACTGACCTCTGTCCTTTGGGGATATTGAAAAAGCGGGATAGATATGAGATGCCAGATTCCTTGGTAAAAATCATCTATATGTTGTGTGTATCTATTTGACTATCTCCTGGACTGAATAAAAGCAGGTGGCAGAAGTGGCTCAGATCCTAGACTTCCTGTCGACTCAGACAGCTCTGCCCATCGTTGGCATCAGTGGAGGATCTACCGTTGTCATACCTCACAAGGTAAGACAACACATAATACTGTATATATACTCAAGCTACCACACAAATCACAAATAACCCTAGCATAACACATCATGTAGTACTAAAACTCCTCTAGACACCACATAATGTGAGACAAATCACCTATACTGTATATCCCTCAAACTCAACCCTGGACCTTGAAGTCAGTTCCACTGCTTTTTTTTCAGTCATTCCCGCTAATCAGGGACTGTTTTAGACCTGGGACACCAGGTGGATGCAATTCATTATCTCGTAGAACAGAAAACATCAGTAGGATAAGATTCAATAATCTGCTGTACAGGGTACCAATTCAAACACCTACAGACAGCAATGCAACACCACAACACCTCTACAGATATGCTGTTTAACACCAGTATGTAAATAAATGTATGTGTTCTGTCTAAACATGCAACACAGGGCATGGATGAGAAATAGAAATATGTCTTCTACCTCATCTCCATCAACCTTAATCAGATAATAGCTGGGAAAGAGTTGTTCTGCTAGGAAACAAGCAGGAAATAATTCTGAAAATCTGAGACGAGAAATACTGAGAGGGATCTATACCTCAATCACTCATCCTTATACAGACAAATTATACCATGATGATGTGCACAGTGTTTCACAGAAATACATTCAGACAGACACATTGAGCTCGATGCTTAGAGTGTAGAGAGATTATCAATCATCAGATCACTTCTGGTTCTGTTGTAGCCTGATCACCACAGTGTCCACCGAACCTCACCCTCTCTTCTTTATCTTCACTTTGTCCCTCCTCTTGTCCCTAGCTCATCCCTCAGCCCACTTCAAACTCATCTTCCCACTTTCACCTACTATTCCTCCCTCTCATCTCTGTCTCATCACTCCTTCCTTCCCCTTTTCCTCTCCCCCTCCCCTCACCCAAGAGATGTGAGGCACCAACACCTGTCATCAACAACCTGTATTTATAGTACTGACAGTAGCACTCACACACATACAATACAGATGCGCGCGCACACACACACACACACACACACACACACACACACACACACACACACACACACACACACACATACTCCCTATCAAATCACATTTTCTTGGTCACATGCACATGGTTAGCAGATGTTATTGCGAGTGTAGCAAAATGCTTGCGCTTCTAGTTCCGACAGTGCAGTAATATCTAACAGTAATCTAATAATTCCACAACAACTACCTAATACCTGTACACACAAATCTAAGTAAAGGGATGGAATAAGAATATATACCTCTCTCACTCACGTGCACATGCCTAGTGTAACGGATGTGAAATAGCTAGCTAGTTAGCGGTGGTGCGCGCTAAATAGCGTTTCAATCGGTGAGACCTTGAAGTAGTGGTTCCCCTTGCTCTGCAAGGGCCATGGCTTTTGTGGAGCGATGGGTAACGATGCTTCGTGGGTGACTGTTGTTGATGTGTGCAGAGGGACCCTGGTTCGCGCCCGGGTATGGGCGAGGGGATGGTTTAAAGTTATACTGTTACACTAGCCTGATGTTCGGATTTAGCAGGGAATTAGTAAAGAGTGGTCGAATGCGTAGACAAGTCAATGAATAGAGCATCGCAGTATTTCTTCCTATCCAAACAATTTACCACATCGTTTAAAATCAGTGATGCTCCCGAGATGTTGCTCTGCCCTGGGTCTGAAGCCTGACTGATGCACATTTAGAATAGATTTTAAAGTAAAGAAATGTCTTAGCTGAGCATTAATCAAGAATTCCAAATGTGTTTCGAGGCAAGAAAGTTTAGAAATAGAGTGATAATTATTAAGGTCACAAGGGTCACCACTTTGCCGAAGAAAAACATCGCAAAATGTCCTAATGTATGCAGGAACAGTTCCGAACGGTTTCAGATGGGAAGCATGCGGACATCTTAAGTCATCCCTGTGATCGGGTCTGGTGACTCGTATATCTGTATTTTAACAATGAAGTAAAGTACGGTGGAAGTTTGTGCAAGAGTGCTTTATAAACAAAAAGAGAGCAGTGTGTCGATTTACAAGACTTCAGAGAGGGCCAGCCAACTTTCTGATATAAGACGCAATGATGTGTACTGAACCTGTCGCCCGTAATAAAGCTAAGTGCATTGTGGTAAACTGCATCTAATGGTTTCAGTGCAGAGGCAGCTGCATTCATATAAATGGTTTTGATCTATTTCTAAAGAAGAGGCCCATTTGTATTCTCAACTTCTTAACTAACTCATCCATATGCTTTTTAAAAGATAACTTTTCATCAATTCAGATGCCCAGATATTTATCAGAAAACTTAATAACATCCTTGGTTTTATCTGCATATACATTTCAGTTCATGCAAATGCTTTCTGCAAATCAACAAAGGCAGATTGCAGCTCTGAAAAAGTCTGGTCAACCATGGGGGCAATAGCATACACAACAGTGTTATCTGCATACAGGTGTATGTTACAATTCTTTGCAGATAGACCAATATTTATAGAGACAGTAAAAAGTACAGGACATAAAATCGACCCGTTTAGGTTGTTTTATTTTTATTTAACCCTATTTTACCAGGTAAGTTGACTGAGAACACATTCTCATTTTACAGCAACGACCTGGGGAATAGGTATAGGGAACAGGAGGGGGATGAAGGATGGTATGAGGGCACATCTGTGGTCGAAGGTGGCCGAGCTACAGCAGTGTTTGTCAGACCATGAGACATCCCAAAAATCAGTCTTCTCACGAAAACATCTGAAGTGTCCAAATAATTTGGCCTACAAACTAATGAGACTCTCACAAACACGATGGTGTTCTTTGCTCTACGACTCCCACAAGTGTCACAGGACTCGTCTGAAGGTAACTCATACAAATGAATGGAAGTATGGAGGTAGTTTTGTGCCAACAAATATAAGGGATGTAAAAAAACAAAATATTTCCTAATTCCTTATGATTTATTTGATGACTGTCTTTTTGTCATTTATAAATGTGTTATTCAATACGTTTCTATGGCTTGTAGTAGTAAAGGCCAAATTCAATATTTTCTGAATTTTTTTTTTATATACATTTTTTAGACCTAAAGGGATCTTAAAATTCTAAATAAAATAGATAAATGATCCATGGTATGACCATCTTAAAATGATTCCATATGTTAGCTTAGGAAAACCTTACCCTGATTAAATGCATCACTTATCTCTCTTATTTTCAGTAATAATGCCAGTGCCGGACAGAACTTGCTTAGGCAGAGAGTGGGTGGATCCCTGTTACAAACAAATACATATTTTGGCATAGGGCTACATTTATGATCAAAAACACAAACTTTTGGGGATCGTGACACTTAGAGAACATGTTGCCACAAGTGTTGATATCGCATACAGCACCAGTCAAAAGTTTGGACTCACCTACTCATTCAAGGGTTTTACTTTATTTTTTACTATTTTCTTCATTGTAGAATAATAGTGAAGACATCAAAACTATGAAATAACACATATAGAATCATGTAGTAACCAAAACAAGTGTTAAACAAATCAAAATATGTTCAAGATTCTTCAAAGTAGCCACCCTTTGCCTTCATGACAGCTTTTCACACTCCTGGAATTCTCTCAACCAGCTTCATTAGGTAGTCACCTGGAATGCATTTCAATTAACAGGTGTGCCTTGTTAAAAGTACATTTGTGGAATTTCTTTCCATCTAATTGCGCTTGAAACAATCAGTTGTGTTGTGACAAGGTAGGGGTGGTATACAGAAGATAGCCCTGTTTGGTAAAAGACCAAGTCCATATCATGGCAGGAACAGCTCAAATAAACAAAGAGAAATGACAGTCCATCATTTTTTTAAGACATGAAGGTCAGTCAATCCGGAAAATGTCAAGAACTTTGAAAGAATCATCAAGTGCAGTTGCTCTCATGAGGACCGCCACAGGAAAGGAGGACCCAGAGTCAGTTCTGCTGCAGAGGATATAATCATTGGACTTACAGTGCCTTGCGAAAGTATTCGGCCCCCTTGAACTTTGCGACCTTTTGCCACATTTCAGGCTTCAAACATAAAGATATAAAACTGTATTTTTTTGTGAAGAATCAACAACAAGTGGGACACAATCATGAAGTGGAAAGACATTTATTGGATATTTCAAACTTTTTTAACAAATCAAAAACTGAAAAATTGGGCATGCAAAATTATTCAGCCCCTTTACTTTCAGTGCAGCAAACTCTCTCCAGAAGTTCAGTGAGGATCTCTGAATGATCCAATGTTGACCTAAATGACTAATGATGATAAATACAATCCACCTGTGTGTAATCAAGTCTCCGTATAAATGCACCTGCACTGTGATAGTCTCAGAGGTCCGTTAAAAGCGCAGAGAGCATCATGAAGAACAAGGAACACACCAGGCAGGTCCGGGATACTGTCGTGAAGAAGTTTAAAGCCGGATTTGGATACAAAAAGATTTCCCAAGCTTTAAACATCCCAAGGAGCACTGTGCAAGCGATAATATTGAAATGGAAGGAGTATCAGACCACTGCAAATCTACCAAGACCTGGCCGTCCCTCTAAACTTTCAGCTCATACAAGGAGAAGACTGATCAGAGATGCAGCCAAGAGGCCCATGATCACTCTGGATGAACTGCAGAGATCTACAGCTGAGGTGGGAGACTCTGTCCATAGGACAACAATCAGTCGTATATTGCACAAATCTGGCCTTTATGGAAGAGTGGCAAGAAGAAAGCCATTTCTTAAAGATATCCATAAAAAGTGTTGTTTAAAGTTTGCCACAAGCCACCTGGGAGACACACCAAACATGTGGAAGAAGGTGCTCTGGTCAGATGAAACCAAAATTGAACTTTTTGGCAACAATGCAAAACGTTATGTTTGGCGTAAAAGCAACACAGCTGAACACACCATCCCCACTGTCAAACATGGTGGTGGCAGCATCATGGTTTGGGCCTGCTTTTCTTCAGCAGGGACAGGGAAGATGGTTCAAATTGATGGGAAGATGGATGGAGCCAAATACAAGACCATTCTGGAAGAAAACCTGATGGAGTCTGCAAAAGACCTGAGACTGGGACGGAGATTTGTCTTCCAACAAGACAATGATCCAAAACATAAAGCAAAATCTACAATGGAATGGTTCAAAAATAAACATATCCAGGTGTTAGAATGGCCAAGTCAAAGTCCAGACCTGAATCCAATCGAGAATCTGTGGAAAGAACTGAAAACTGCTGTTCACAAATGCTCTCCATCCAACCTCACTGAGCTCGAGCTGTTTTGCAAGGAGGAATGGGAAAAAATTTCAGTCTCTCGATGTGCAAAACTGATAGAGACATACCCCAAGCGACTTACAGCTGTAATCGCAGCAAAAGGTGGCGCTACATAGTATTAACTTAAGGGGGCTGAATAATTTTGCACGCCCAATTTTTCAGTTTTTGATTTGTTAAAAAAGTTTGAAATATCCAATAAATGTCGTTCCACTTCATGATTGTGTCCCACTTGTTGTTGATTCTTCACAAAAAAATACAGTTTTATATCTTTATGTTTGAAGCCTGAAATGTGGCAAAAGGTCGCAAAGTTCAAGGGGGCCGAATACTTTCGCAAGGCACTGTACCAGCCTCAAATTGCAGCCCAAATAAATGCTTCACAGAGTTCAAGTAACAGACACATCTCAACATCAACTGTTCAGAGGAGACTGTGTGAATCAGGTCGAATTGCTGTAATGAAAGCATTACTAAAAGACACCAATAAGAAGAAGAGCCTTGCTTGGGCCAAGAAACATGAGCAATGGACATTAGACCTGTGGAAATCTGTCTGATTAGTCCAAATTTGAGATTTTTGGTTGCAATTTTTGATTCAGTGTCTTTGACGCAGAGTAGGTAAATGGATGATCTCTGCATGTGTGGTTCCCACCGTTCAGCATGGAGGAGGAGGTGTGACGGTGCTTTGCTGGTCAAACTTAACCAGCATGGCTACCACAGTATTTTGCAGTGATATGCCATCCCATCTGGATTCTGCTTAGTGGGACTATCATGTTTTCACAGCAGGACAATGACCCAAAACACACCTCCAGGCTGTGTAAGGGTTATTTGACCAAGAAGGAGAGTGGTGGAGTGCTGCATCAGATGACCTGGCCTCCACAATCATCCGACCTCAACCGAATTGAGATGGTTTAGGATGAGTTGGACCGCAGAGTAAAGGAAAAGCAGACAACAAGTGCTCAGCATATGTGGAAACTCCTTCAAGACTGTTGGAAAATTATTCCAGGTGAAGCTGGTTGAGAGACTGCCAAGAGTGTGCAAAGCTGTCATCAAGGCAAAGGGTGGCTACTTTGAAGAATCTCAAATATAAAATATATTTTGATTTGGTTAACACTTTTTTTGTTACTACATGATTCCACATGTGTTATTCCATAGTTTTGATGTCTCTACTATTTTTCTACAATGTAGAAAATAGTAAAAATAAATAACCTTTGAATGAGTAGATGTTCTATAACTTTTGACCGGTAGTGTAGTAGCTACCCCTCCCCCTTTTCAGTATATAATACCTGAAAATGTCGAGCCAGGTCTCCGTGAGAACCAGAATATCAGGGCTCGTGTCTATACTCAGACATCAAGAAGGTCCATCTTTGACATCAAGCTTTGCACGTTTATGTGTAACAGCCCCAAGCCCTCTATATGATTTGAAAACTGAGGGGGTATCAATAGTTATGGTATTTTAAATAATAGTACTGGACGAGTTGACCACAGTGGGCTTCCCATTTGGGATAACAGTAACAGAGCTAACAGTGGAATTTAAATGTATGTGCACAGGAATATTACTGACAACAATGCTGGGAATAGAGATAACTGTAGTAGTACAATGACAATGCTGTGAAATAGTGGGAATATGAATAAATACCTGAACAGGGGTTGGGCTGTTGTTGAGCCAATGTTTTAGATAGAAATGCATCAAACACAAAGACGTGATGGCGTTATTGAGAGAGAGGGATTGATTGAGTGGAAATAAATCAGTCATAATCTGGTGTCTATATGAAGCTGTAGCCTACTGACAGAAGTCAGTAATTCAGTTCAATCGAGTACAGGCTTAACTGAACGAATAACAAAGACAGAATGCAATATGACATTTTATTAAATAGTTTGGGGAATGACCTCGCTTCCGAGGTAAGATCCCCGGAGACAGATGATGTGATGGCAGGTAGCAAACACTATGCTGGGCTGATGGCATCGGGTGAGTGTGTGTGTCTGTCTGTGCGCTTGTGTGCTCACGTGCGTGTGTGTGACACAGTCAGCCAGTGGTCTCTCAGAGCTCTGCCACTCTATTAAACACTTAATTAGACCCTTTAGGAGGTAGAGACTCCCTTCTGCCCCTGTCACTCTCTCATCTATTACGCTCTCCATGTTCTACCCCCCCCCCTCTTTCTCCATCTCTCTTCCACTCGTTTTTTTCTCTCTCTGTTTCTCCCTCTCCTCTCCACCACTCTCTCTCTTATCCACTCTCTCGCTCCATTCCTATCTCTTTTCCTCTATCCCTCTCTTTCTTTCTCTACCCCCCCACCTCTCTCCATCTCACACTTGCGGATAGCTGATAGCCTGCGAGTGAGTATTTGGCTCTATCTGTAATTAGAGTATAGATAACCCTTGTCTCTTCTTTAAAAGGGTCTAATTGACAGCTTGTTAAAGACTCAGAGATGAGTCACTCGCTGACACACAATCAGCCATGGCTCTTCAAGCGAAGGTAAGGCTTTGAGACATCTAAAATGTCTTAGAAAAAAATTGTGCTATCTAGAACCTAAAAGGGTTCTCCGGCTGTCCCCATTGGAGAACCCTTTGAAGAACCTTTTTGGTTCCAGGTAGAACGCTATTGGGTTCCATAGAACCGGCAAAGAAACTCATTAGTAGGGTTTCTTACAATAGACTAAGATTAAGATCACTTTATTGGTCAATTGCACCCAACCTAGGGTCCAACCAACATGTTACTTTCGCTTTTATCCCAATCCCCCGAAAGACACACATACTGTTCATACACATAGCCACATATATAGGTTTTGGAGAGGAGTGGAGGGCTGCCACACTGGGTGCCCCAGAGCAGTTTTTGTGGGAGGTTAAGTGCCTTGCTCAAGGGCACAACGGCAGGCAATGGCATCTAGGATATGATACGAGCAACCCTCCGGTTGCCAACTAATTTCCAGACAGATTTTTCCCCATCAGACTCAGATTTTTCCCCGCTGGCTCGCCTCTCTAACCTGCAGGTGGGAAGGGAAGTGTGTGTGTTTCTGTATGTGTGATCCTATTCATAGATAAAAGGGTTCAATAGTGCTTGATTATCAATGGCCCTGATGATGAAGATAATGATGAGGAGGAGGCATATCTTTGATGTCTTTGGTGTATTTTTTAAAGGACCCTGCTATTCAGTCTGACACCTATTTCTGGTTCCTTTTTGTTGTCCTTTATCCTCTGTCCCTGATCTATCCATCACTAAACAAGGAACGATGAAAGGGAGATGAAAGATTAAAAAAAAGGAAAGGAGCTGTATGTCTTTTGTCAGGTTATGCATGTACCAATCAAATGATCAAGAGGGTATGATATAGAGGGGGGAGGAAGACAAAGTGTGTGTGTGTGATCGTAAATATTCTGGCTATTGGTGTGTGTGTGTGTGGGCTTGCTTGCATGTGTTATCGTATGCTTTCTTTTGGTGAGTGTGTGTGTGTGATTGTATCTGATTGCTATTGGTGTGCGTGTTTTATGTTCACGGTCGGATATGCTATTTGTGTGTTTGCGTGTGTTTGTATCCGCGTGCATACGTGCGTGCCTTTGTGTTTTCCAGGCTATGAGTCATATTTGTTGGTTGTGTTCAGTAGACAGTGGTGTATCCAGATGTTGTGATGAGGGACTGGTACACACGCTAACATCAGTATCTCCTAACGAGGGAGACAGCTAGTGTCCCCTGAGGAATACTCACACAACTGCGTGATAAACACTCATAAACACGTACCGTATCCCAGCCAGGGCTCCATATGGAAAATAGCTCTGGTCTATCCAGAAACACATGGTAATCATAATCAGTGGTCATATAGTGGAACAGTAAAAGAAACAGTCGTGGCCAAGAGTTTTGAGAATGACACACATATTAATTTTCACAGTCTGCTGCCTCAGTTTGTATGATGGCAATTTGCATATACTCCAGAATGTTATGAAGAGTGATCATATGAATTCCAATTAATAGCAAAGTCCATATTTGCCATGCAAATTAACTGAATCCCCAAAAAACATTTCCACTGCATTTCAGCCCTGCCACAAAAGGACCAGCTGATATCATGTCAGTGATTCTCTCGTTAACATAGGTGTGAGTGTTGACGAGGACAAGGCTGGTGTCAGCGATTAGGAGAATGGATAAGAGGAGTCAGGCGCAGGACACAGGTATGAGTCATCATCTGAATTTACTCAAAATGTAAGCAATGTTCCAACAAGGAAAAATACAAATATCCAGAGCACAAAGAACGAACCCACATGACAATGACAATCACTCACAAAACAGAAAGGGAAGCCAGAGGGTTAAATAAGGAACATTGATGATGGAATGAAACCAGGTGTATATAATGAAGACAAAACAAAATGAAACATGGATCGGTGGTGACTTTTACCGCTGAACGACGCCCGAACAAGGAGAGGGACCAACTTCAGCGGAAGTCGTGACAGTACCCCGCCTTTGACGCGTGGCTCCAGCAGCGAGCCGACACCGGCCTCGGGGACAACCCGGAGGACGAGACGCAGGGCGATCCGGATGGAGCCTCTCGCCCGACGCCTTGAGTCCATGATGGCTCTCACAGTATACGCCGGGGCCCCCTCGATGTCGAGGTGCGGAGGAACCTCCCGCACCTCAGACTGCTGGAGCGGACAAGCCACCACCGGCCTGAGGAGAGACACATGGAACAAGGGGTTAATAAGTTGTAACCTATAACAAACCTTGTTCAGTCTCCTCAACACTTTAAATGAGCCTACAAACCGCAGACCCAGCTTCTGGCAGGGCAGGCGAAGGGGTAGGTTTCGGGTGGAGAGCCAGACCCGGTCCCCTGGTGTATACCGCAGGAGCCTCGATCTGGCTCTGATGCCACGGTGCCAGGACCGGCTGATAACCTAGCACACAATGAAAATGTGATAGGTTAGTGGAAGAGTGGCGGAGGGAGTTTTGGGCCATCTCTGCCCAGGGGATGAAAACCGCCCACTCCCCCGGCCGGGCCTGCAATAGGACCACAGAAACCTACCCACATCCTGGTTTATTCTCTCCACCTGCCCGTTACTCTCTGGGTGAAAACCTGAGGTGAGGCTGACCGAGACCCCCAGACATTCCATAAACGCCCTCTAGACTTTAGATGTGAATTGGGGACCCCGATCAGAAACTGTATCCTCAGGCACCCCGTAGTGCCGGAATACGTGGGTGAACAGGGCCTCCGCAGTCTGTAGAGCCGTAGGGAGACCGGGCAAAGGAAGGAGATGGCAGGACTTAGAAAACCGGTCCACAACGACCAGGATCGTGGTGTTGCCCCGTGACGGGGGAAGATCCATCATGAAATCCACCGATAGGTGTGACCACGGTCGTTGTGGAAGGGGAAGGGGTTGTAATTTCCCTCTGGGTATGTGTCTAGGTGCCTTGCACTGTGTGTACACCGAGCAGGAGGAAACCTAAACCTTCATGTCCTTAGCTAACGTGGGCCACCAGTTCTTCCCAGCAAGACAGCGCACTGTCCGACCGATGCCAGGATGACCAGAGGAGGGTGACATGTGAGCCCAACAGATCAAACGATTGCGGACATCAAACGGAACGTACAGACACCCAACTGGAGACTGTGTGGGAGTGGGCTCTGCACGTGACGCCCACTCGATGTCCGCGTCCACCTCCCATACCACCGGTGCCACCAGGCAAGAAGCTGGAATTCTGGGAGTGGGATCTGCAGACCGCTCCTCTGTGTCATACATCCGGGACAGTGCGTCTGCCTTAACGTTCTGGGAATCTGGCCTGTAGGATACGGTGAAAACTTAGCGGGTGAAAAACATGGCCCACCTCGCCTGGCGAGGGTTCAGTCTCCTCGCTGCCCGAATGTACTCCAGATTGCGGTGGTCAGTCCAAATGAGGAAAGGGTGTCTATCCCCCTCAAGCCAATGTCTCCACGCCTTCTGGGCCCCGACCACAGCCAACAGTTCCTGGTCCCCCACATCATAGTTTCATAGTTTTCATAGTTTCGCTCCGCCGGGCTGAGCTTCTTCCTGGGAAGTGCAGCGTCTACCAGGAAATTTATCTCACAATCCCCCTGTCGATGGGGTGGTAATTGAGTCGCCTTCTTTTTACAGAAGGCGAGTGCCAAATAGGCATATTCGGGGGGAATGTGCATGGTGGAGACCTGGTTTGGACTCTCCACCATAGTGGCACCTAAGGAAACACCTACACACCTCCCTGAGCTCTGACGGGACCATCCCTTGAGAGCCCTCTGTTGCCACGAAATAGTGGGGTAATGAGAGGCCAACCAGGGAAGGCTCAACACCACAGGAAATGCAGGAGAGTCGATTAGGAAGAGACTAATTCTCTCCTCATGACCCTCCTGCGTTATGACCTCCCTAGCTGTGACCTCCCTAATTAGCCCTGACCCCAAAGGATGACTATCTAAGGCATGTACAGGGAAGGGAACATCAACAGGAACAATAGGGATCCCTAATCTAAGTGCAAAGGAACGGTCAATAAAGTTCTCAGCTGTGCCTGAATCTACTAGCGCCTTATGCTGGGAACGCGGGGCAAACTCAGGAAATTCTATATACAACCACATGTGTGCAACAGAGAGCTCAGGGTGAGTTGGGTGCCTACTCACCTGGGATGATCCACCAGTGCTCCGCCTGCTACCTCGACCCCCTGGTGAACCTCCCCAGCACTGACCAGCAATGTGCCCTCTGCGGCCACAGGTGGTGCAGGGAATGGTCCCCCCTCCGGTCCCCCTCATAGCAGCACCTCCCAGCTCCATCGGTGTTGGATCAGAGGTGCTGGGGGATGGAACTGCCGGACCCCGATCTGGACGTCTGCGGGAGGCCAACAGGTTATCCACCCGGATGGATAGGTCCACCAGCTGGTCAAGGTTATGGGTGGTGTCCCTGCAGGCTATCTCCCTATGAACGTCCTCGTGTAAACTACATCTGTAGTGGTCGATCAGGGCCCGCTCATTCCATCTCGCGCTGGCTGCCAGAGTTCTAAAGTCCAGCGCGAACTCTTGAGTGCTCCTCATCCCCTGTCTTAGATGGTACAAGCGTTCCCCTGACGCTCTCCCTTCAGGTGGATGATCCAAAACCGCCCGGAAGCGGCGGGTGAAATCCTCGTAATTGTCCAACGTCTGGCCTTTCCTTCCCCAGATGGCATTGGCCAATTCCAGGGCTTTACCAGTCAGACAAGAGATGAGGGCGCACACTCTCTCGCGTCCCGAAGGGGCCGGCTGAACAGCTGCCAGGTAGAGCTCCAGCTGGAGTAGGAACCCCTGGCACCCAGGAGTGGAGGTTGTTGTGGGAGCTGAAGTGGTGATGATGGATTAACCGGAAAACCCCCTCTCTCCCATCTGTTCATGGTTTGCAGTACGCGATCCATGGCTGTATCGAGACTCTGTAACATAGTCGCGTGCTGCTGAACGCGCTCTTCCACTGGGAGAGGAGTGCTGGCTGGCTGCACCTGCTGACTCCATTCTATGGTGAGTGATTCTGTCAGCGATTAGGTGAATGGATAAGCGGAGTCAGGTGCAGGACACAGGTATGAGTAATCACTGAATACTCAAAATGTAAGCAATGTTCCAACAAGGAAAAATACAAATATCCAGAGCACAAAGAATGAACCCACATGACAATGACAATCACTCACAAAACAGAAAGGGAAGCCAAAGGGCTAAATAAAGAACATTGACTATGGAATGGAAACCAGGTGTGTTTAATGAAGACAAAACAAAATGAAAATGAAACATGGATTGGTGGTGACTCGAAAGCCGGTGACGTCGACCGTCGAACTTCAGCGGGAGTCGTGACAGCTGAAGATCACTCTGTCATGCTGATTGAGTTCGAATAACAGACTGAAAGCTTCAAAAGGAGGGTGATGCTTGGAATCATTGTTTTTCCTCTGTCAACCATGGTTACCTGCAAGGAAACACGTGCCGTCATCATTGTTTTGCTCAAAAAGGACTTCACAGGCAAGGATATTGCTGCCAGTAAGATTGCACCTAAATCAACCATTTATCGGATCATCAAGAACTTCAAGGAGAGTGGTTCAATTGTGTGTGAAGGCGTCAGGGCGCCCAAGAAAGTCCACCAAGTGCCAGGACCGTCTCCTAAAGTTAATTCAGCTGTGGGATTGGGGCACCACCAGTACAGAGCTTGCTCAGGAATGGCAGCAGGCAGGTGTGAGTGCATCTGCACGCACAGTGAGGCAAAGACGTTTGGAGGATGGCCTGGTGTCAAGAAGGGCAGCAAAGAAGACACTTCTCTCCAGGAAAAACTTCAGGGACAGACTGATATTCTGCAAAAGGTACAAGGATTGGACTACTGAGGACTGGGGTAAAATAATTTTCTCTGATAAATCCCCTTTCCGATTGTTTGGGGCATCCGGAAAAAAGCTTGTCCGGAGAAGACAAGTTGAGCGCTACCATCAGTCCTGTGTCATGCCAACAGTAAAGCATCCTGAGACCATTCATGTGTGGGGTTGCTTCTCAGCCAAGGGAGTGGGCTCACTCACAATTTTGCCTAAGAACACATCCATGAATAAAGAATGGTACTGACACATCCTCCGAGAACAACTTCTCCCAACCATCCAGGAACAGTTTGGTGATGAACAATGCCTTTTCCAGCATGATGGAGCACCTTGCCATAACGCAAAAGTGATAACTAAGTGGCTCGGGGAACAAAACATCGATATTTTGGGTCCATGGCCAGGAAACTCCCCAGGCCTTAATCCCATTGAGAACGTGTGGTCAATCCTCAAGAGAAAGGTAGACAAACAAAAACCCACAATTTCTCAACTCCAAGCATTGATTATGCAAGAATGGGCTGCCAACAGTCAGGATGTGGCCCAGAAGTTAATTGACAGCATGCCAGGGCGATTTGCCTTGTCTTGAAAAATAAGGGTCAACACTGCAAATATTGACTCTTTACATCAAGTTCATGTAAATGTCAATAAAAGCTTTTGACACTTATGAAATGCTTATAATTATACTTCAGTATTCCAAAGTAATATCTGACAAAAATATATAAAGACACTGAAGCAGCAAACTTTGTGGAAATTAATATTTGTGTCATTCTCAAAACATTTGGCCACGACTGTACATTTGAGTCATTGTTAGTTTTACACTTAAGACATGACTCTGCCGTTGTGCTGAAGAAATTGTGAATTTTATATGTAAGAAATGATATGCATTAGTAAATAATGGATTAAATCTCAAATAGTCCTTTAACTGATATTTCGTTAGTTATGTTTCAACATTCCCCCCATCTTGTGCCAATATCAGTTATTTTTAAGTCTTGGTTCCAATAGTAAATCTTTTTTTCGAAGACACTGTCAGTTGGATAGGCTGTCTGCAAGTTTTTATATATCTTATGATATGAAAATCCTTTTCTGACTCTTAGGATTCCTTCAAGACTGCCCTGATGTCCAAAATATTTCAAGTCAACATTTCTTGATATTAAACTTTTAAGTTGCATGTATTTGAAAATATCTACACTGGCCAGTCTAAAATTTGTTTTTGGTTTCTATGCCTTTAGTTTTCCATGTGGACCAATTTATCGGTGAATTCTGAAAAGCTATACAAGGATTGTAACATGGGGTTGTGTTTTTAGCGAGTAGTGTTCTTAACGATGAAGCTTTATCCTTTGAAAATAGACAAGTGAAAAGTTCTGGGGATGAGCATGCTCATCTTAAATATGCACCCATTGTTCCTCTTTAGTGCATTTAACAATATGTCACAAGTAAAAGCCTTGGGTGGCGAGTTGATACAATTCCAAGTCTGGAAGGTTAAAACCACCAGCACCTCTTCTCCGGGCCATAACTCTCCCAGTCAACCAGGTACTGGAAAACCCTGCCCCGTGGTCGAACACTCAGGAGGCGTTTCACCGTGTATGCCGGATGGCCATCGATAACAGGGGGAGGAGGGTTGAGCCTGGAGACAAAAGACAAAGGGCTGTGAGACACGGGCTTAATCCTAGACAAATGGAAAGTAGGGTGAATGCGGAGGGTACGGGGTAACAAGAGATGGACAGCAGTGGAACTAAGGACTCGAGAGATGGGAAAAGGACCAATGAAACGGGGGGACAGTTTGCGGGACACCACCCGAAGAAGCATACCTGGAGTTGGTCTTGAGAAGTGCCGCCCGAGCTCTTCTCCAGGTACGTCGACAACGTCGGACAAACATCAGGGCCAAGGGTATGTGGACCTCCTACTCTTTTGTCACATTATAACCTACCCATCTTTTTCCCACCCTTCCTACCTCTCAGACACACTTACTTACATCCATCGACTTACTCATCCATTCTCATTCATTCCCACCCAACATGTACCCTATGGATCCACCCACCCGTTCTCTCCCACACTCCTACACATATTCATGTTTATCGTCCCTCACACACACACACACACACACACACACACACACACACACACACACACACATCTCAGCAATTTTAGGGTTTTCTGTATAGTTGTCTAATGTTGGTGGAGCATATTATTCTGTTTTAATGTTACTCCTGAATCACTGTGGTAAATAAAATTTATTTTCTTGGGTGTATTTCAGTGCTTAATTGGTAAATTGGGAGGTGCCGGAACAGAAAATGAGCACGCAAGGGGGGTAATCTGGGGAGCTCTGAGGTACTGGAAAATCACCTTTATAATAAAGCATCGCACGCGTAGTGGTCTAGACTAGAGCAGTAGAGTAGAGTTATTGTTTTGTAACCCTTTGTAACCTAGGGTGTGGGAAAAAAATTGGCCTTTTTATAAACACATTTTATGCAATTCTATGTAATTTTACATGACTGGAGACTTCAGCAGAATATTTTTTAATACTGCACAAATGATTGAAATGTCAGGCTACTTTGACACTGACAAACTGAGAATGAGAGATCATAAAAAATGAAAATCTTGAATCCATCAGTAGCCTAGGCCAAGGTGTGTGGAAGAGACACAATCTTGACCAATATGAGGAGGAAATTATAGTCCTTAAAAAGCTTTCCAGTTTCACTGACTCACCCATGTGCAGCTCACTCGTCGGCAATGGCCGATGAGCTCATGCCAAAAGCCTATCCCCCTCGTTTTAGTTTGTAAAAACAATGCTGTTCACTCAATAGGAATATTTGAAAGTTGGAAAATATTTTCGTAGCCTACAGCCAGATAACTATTTTTGTTTCAGCGGGACCCATTTGCTTTCCAACCTGTGCTATCCCATGATTGTATTTGAAATATTGTGAAAGGCCTGTTTTGTCTGAAAATTATGTTTTATGCCACCAGAGGTACCGGATCCTGGCAAATAGGTTCCAAAATGAAACAGTCCAAAACTGAGAGGTGCCGGATCCTGTGCTGGCATGATCCTGCTCAAATTTTAAGCACTGGTATATTTATAACAAAGCTGAGGTTTACTTTGAAGTGCAAAGTCTAGAAATACAGGTGAAATCAGTCAATAGGCAGGTTTCCATTGACCCAGGATTATTCAACAAAAGCAGTGTCTTCCAGTCACGATGGCTTATGAAATATAAATCATGAGGATGTGGTAGCCTCAGCCTAATTGTGATGTTAAACATTTCTCCAATCGTTGTTGAGATCTGATATTCTGCACAGTTTAAGATGAGACAGTAGGCCAATGTAATGGGCTTATCATATTTCTCAAATCCTTTCAGGCTAAACTCCAGTTAAACTTGGAGTGGACAGTTTGGCTTCCCAACTATATACACAATATATACAAAAGTATGTGGACACCCCTTCAAATGAGTTGATTCAGCTATTTTAGCCATACCTGTTGCTGACAGGTGTATAAAATCGAGCACCCAGATATGCAATCTCCATAGAATACATTTGCAGTATAATGGCCTTACTGAAGAGCTCAGTGATTTTCAACATGGCACCATCATAGGATGCCACCTTTCCAACAAGTCAGTTTGTCAAATTTCTGCCCTGCTAGAGCTGCCCGGTCAACTGTAAAGGCTGTTATTGTGATGTGGATATGTCTAGGAGCAACAACGGCTCAGCTGAGAAGTGGTAGGCCACACAAACTCACAGAATGAATTCTCGGTTGCAACACTCACTACTGAGTTCAAAACTGCCCCTGGAAGCAATGTCAGCACAAGAACTGTTAGTCAGGAGATTCATGAAATTGGATTCTACACAAGCCTAAAATAACCATGTGCAATGTGAAGCGTTGGCTGGAGTGGTGTAAAATTAGCCGCCATTGGACTCCTGAGCAGTGGAACGTGATGAATCACGCTTCACCATCTGGCAGTCCAACAGAAGAATCTGGATTTGGCTGTGCCAGGAGAACACTACCTGCCCGAATGGATAGTGCCAACTGTAAAGTTTGGCGGAGAAGGAATAATGGTCTGGGGCTGTTTTTCATGGTTTTCATGGCCCTTTAGTTTCAGTGAAAGGACATCTTGACGCTAAAGCATACATTCTAGACAACTCTGTGCGTCCAACTTTGTGGCAACAGTTTGGTGAAGGCCCTTTCGTGTTTCAGCAAAGCGAGGTCCATACAGAAATGGTTTGTCGAGATTGGTGTGGAAGAACTTGACTGGCCTGCACAGAGCCCTGGCCTCAACTCCATTGAACACCTTTGGGAGAAATTGTAACGCAGACTGCGAGCCTGGCCTAATCGCCCACAATCTGTGTCCAACCTCACTAATGTTCTTGTGGCTGAAAGGAATTAAGTCACCGCAGCAATGTTCCAACATCTAGTGGAAAGCCTTCCCAGAAGAGTGGAGGCTGTTTTTATTAAAGCAAAAGCGGGACCAACTTCATATTAATGCCCATGATTTTGGAATGAGATGTTCCATGAGCATGTGTCCATATACGTTTGGTCATGTGCAGTAGTGTACTTACAAAAAGCGTGCTTCTGATGAAGAGCTACAAAATTAAGTAAATAGTCTTATTAGGCTGAATGATATAAGGTCCTTTCATCAACTTGGGAGGCTCTCCATACTTATTAGTTGCTCATTTGATATATTTGCTGCTACCTCACTCAATACCATGTTAAAAGTCTCCCATCCTAACTCTTTTACATTCCCTGAGACCTAGCAGAAATGCTTCCTTTTTTCATAAAACAGCCACGTGCTCTCTCAATTCTATCACCAAAGTTTTCACAAGGCAATGGAGTTGGCTACGCTTCAATTGACTGTTCGGTGCAACGAACTGCAGGGCTGCCAGAGCACACCAGAGCATCGCTCCGCCACTTCTCGGAATGGGGCTCGATCCCTTAGTAAAGTTAGAATAAAAGCTGAATCAATGTCTTCAATGATCACATGATGATTAATAAGTAGTCTACATAACAGAACCAAATATAATAGCATAGTGTAACATTGCTGTTACTCCAAAAACAGCACCTAATTTATCATATTTCAGGATGGTTAGCTGAATGGTCCCAAAATAATTAGCGTAATTAGGCAGAATGTGCTTTGATTGAAACAAAATCCAGGAAGGCTACATAGTTTGTTAACGCCATCTGCTCTAATTTGCTCACAAAACAGTAATTCAATAAGATCTAAATGTATATCCCCATGAAACTGAGATCAAATGATTGGCATGCAGACGCAGTTTCGACATTTCACTGGTAAAATGCAAAGAACTATCATTACCAATTGACATTGACGAAATTACGTATGCTTAATATGGTGATTGAGAGTATTAAAAATATAAATGTTTTAGAAACAATAGGCAGTTGTTGCAATTTTATAATGATATTCCAGGTCTGCTGCCAAATGTTTTTATTCATGTAGGCTACACTGTCCCGGGAATGTCTCCTAAAATCATCCTGTTGTCCCGTATTTGACTATTTTAAATGTGGTCACCCTGTGATGTGATCATGTAACTATAAAGCTCCTTTCTACATTAAATTCTAAATGCCCACTGATGCGAAATACATTTTTTCAACTATAAACATTTTTCTTTGCAGGACAAGGATTGTCCTCACTTTCAAGAATGCCTGAATTGCTTCGCCTGCTTTTCTGATTGGCTGGCAAGTTTCACCATAAAATTATTTCAGATCTACAGGAGTGGAAATTTCACCATGGCACGGACTGTAGTGATATATTGTGACATGAGAATGATTAGAATGTGGCAAATATTAGTCAATTATACAACAGGTGGGTCTAATCCTGGATGCTGATTGGTTAAAAACGCATTCCAGCCAGTGTCTATTCCACAAGTTACCACCGGCTAAAGCTATGACTTTGAAATGCATATTTATTCTGTTCCATCTCACTGAGCAATCCACTGTCTCATTAGCCCAGCCAGGCAATGTATAAACATGATCTCCAATATAAAAAGCATCTATACATTATCTCCCATTTCTTTTAGACTAGCATTTGGTTTTCAACAGCATACAAAGAAATATCAGTAGAAGACAGGTAAAACAAAATTAAATGCAGCTAGATTGCAGTCTTTCCAGCTTCAGTTTTAAGTGATTGTGTTAATTGTATTGTTCACTATCTCCTCTGAACAGCAGTGCCTTTACGAGAGAGCACATTTTCTATGCCATGTGCATAATTAGCTCATTAGCTGTATCCAAATAAATGTCACTAGAAAACAAGCTTAAACAAATGCAGCTACTTTTCTGTTATTCTGGCTACCCTTTCGACGTGACCGTAAATTAGCCGTAGTTGGCTAGCTAGCAAAACAAGGGATAAGAACAGCCAGTATTACAATGGAACATTTAGAAGTAAAGACGGGGTTGCGTCCATAGATACAGAACACTTAACAAATGGGTCGCGTCTCTGGCAACCGAAACGATAGAATGAAAGATCAGCTGGCTTGGGTAGCAACCTTAGATTTGTGTCTAGACTATATCTCATGGAAGGATTAAATAATATCAATAAATTCACCAGAATATATTTTTTATGAAAATAAGTCTATCATTATTTGAATATTTTCATAAAAGTGATAATGCCCTCGAAGCCGGTGTTTTGAGGATACATTGGCATATAGAGTGTCAAGAAAAAGTATGTGAACCCTTTGGAATTACCTGGATTTCTGCATAGATTTGTCATAAAATATGTTCTGATCATCTAAGTCACAACAATAGACAAACACAGTCTGCTTGAACTAATAACACACAAACAATTATAAGTTTTCATGTCTTTATTGAACAGACTGTATAAACATTCACAGTGCAGGGTGGAAAAAGTATGTGAACCCTTGGATTTAATAACTGGTTGACCCTCCTTTTTGCAGAAGTAACCTCAACCAAACATTTTCTGTAGTTGCGGATTAGACCTGCACAACGGTCAGGAGTAATTTTAGATAATTTCTCTTTCTCTCAGCAACTTTCTTGGAATGTCTGGTGTGAACCTCTCTTTTGAGGTCATGCCACAGCATCTCAAATCGGGTTGAGGTCAGGACTCTGACTGGGCCACTCCAGAAGGCGTATTTTATTCTGTTGAAGCCATACTGTTGTTGATTTACTAATGTGTTTTTTGTCGTTGTCCTGTTGGGCTTCAACTGGCAGACAGATAGCCTTACATTCTCCTGCAAAATGTCTTGATAAACTTGTGAATTCATTTCCCCATTGATGACAGCAAGCTGTCCAGGCCCTGAGGTAGCAAAGCAGCACCAAACCATGATGCTCCCTTCACCACACTTTACAGTGGGGATGAGGTTTTGATGTTGGTGTTCTGTGCCTTTTCTTCTCCACACATAGTGTTGTGTGTTCCTTCCAAACAACTCAACTGTAGTTTCATCTGTCCACAGAATATTTTACCTGTAGCGCTGTGGAACATCCAGGTGCTCTTTTGCGAACCTCAGATATGCAGCAAAGTTATTTTTGGACAGCAATGGCTTCTTCCGTGTTGTCGTCCCATGAACACCATTCTTGTTTAGTGTTTTATGTATCGTAGACTTGTCAACAGAGATGTTAGCATGTCCCGGAGATTCATGTAAGTCTTTAGCTGACATTCTAGGATTCTTCTTAACCTCATTGAGCATTCTGCACTGTGCTCTTGCAGTCATCGGCCATTACTAAGGCGAGTAGCAAAAGTGCTGAACTTTCTCCATTTATAGACAATTTGTCTTACCGTGGACGGATGAACATCAAGGCTTTTAGAGATACTGTTGTAACCATTTCCTGCTTTATGCAAGTCAACAATTGTTAATCTTAAATCTTTTGATCTCTTTTCTTCAAGGCATGGTTCACATCAGGCAATGCTTCTTCTTGAATTCAAATTGCGTGAGTTTTTTTTATAGGGCAGGGCAGCTCTAACCAACATCTCCAATCTCGTCTCATTGATTGGACTCAAGGTTAGCTGACTCCTGACTCCAATTAGTTTTTGGAGAAGTCATTAGCCTAGGGGTTCACATACTTTTTCCAACCTACACTGTGAAAGTTTAAATGATGTATTAAATATAGACAAGACAATTACAATAATTTGTGTGTTATTAGTTTAAGCACACTGTGTTTGTCTATTGTTGTGACTTAGACGAAGATCAGATCAAATGTTATGACCAATTTATGCAGGAATTCAGGTAATTCCAAAGGGTTCATGCTTTTTCTTGCCACTGTATATACAGTGGGGCAAAATAGTATTTAGTCAGCCACCAATTGTGCAAGTTCTCCCACTTAAAAAGATGAGAGGCCTGTAATTTCCATCATAGGTACACTTCAACTATGACAGACAAAATTAGGAAAAAAAAATCCAGAAAATAACATTATAGGATGTTTTATGAATTTATTTGCAAATTTTGGTGGAAAATAAGTATTTGGTCACGTACAAACAAGCAAGATTTCTGGCTCTCACAGACCTGTAACTTATTCTTTAAGAGGCTCCTCTGTCCTCCACTCTTACCTGTATTAATGGCACCTGTTTGAACTTATCAGTATAAAAGACACCTGTCCACAACCTTAAACAGTCACACTCCAAACTCCACTATGGCCAAGACCAAAGAGCTGTCAAAGGACACCTGAAACAAAATTGTAGACCTGCACCAGGCTGGGAAGACTGAATCTGCAATAGGTAAGCAGCTTGGTTTTAAGACATCAACTGTGGGAGCAATTATTAGGAAATGGAAGACATATAAGACCACTGATGATCTCCCTCAATCTGGGGCTCCACGCAAGATTACACCCGTGGGGTCAAAATGATCTCAAGAACGGTGAGCAAAAATCCCAGAACCACACGGGGGGATCTAGTGAATGACCTGCAGAGAGCTGGGACCAAAGTAACAAAGCCTACCATCAGTAACACACTACACCACTAGGGACTCAAATCCTGCAGTGCCAGACGTGTCCCCCTGCTTAAGCCAGTACATGTCCAGGCCCATCTGAAGTTTGCTAGAGAGCCTTTGGATGATCCAGAAGAAGATTGGGAGAATATCATATTGTCAGATGAAACCAAAATATAACTTTTCGGTAAAAACTCAACTCGTCGTGTTTGGAGGACAAAGAATGCTGAGTTGCATCCAAAGAACACCATACCTACTGTGAAGCATGGGGGTGGAAACATCATGCTTTGGGGCTGTTTTTCTGCAAAGGGACCAGGACGACTGATCCGTGTAAAGGAAAGAATGGATGGGGCCATGTATTGTGAGATTTTGAGTGACCTCCTTCCAACCTCCTTCCATCAGCAAGGGCAGTGAAAATGAAACGTGGCTGGGTCTTTCAGCATGACAATGATCCCAAACACACCGTCCGGGCAACGAAGGAGTGGCTTTGTAAGAAGCATTTCAAGGTCCTGGAGTGGCCTAGCCAGTCTCCAGATCGTAACCCCATAGAAAATCTTTGGAGGGAGTTGAAAGTCCGTTTTGCCTAGCAACAGGCCCAAAACATCACTGCTCTAGAGGAGATCTGCATGGAGGAATGGGCCAAAATACCAGCAACAGTGTGTGAAAACCTTGTGAAGACTTACAGAAAACCTTTGACCTCTGTCATTGCCAACAAAGGGTATATAACAAAGTATTGAGAAACTTTTGAATTTGACCAAATTCTTATTTTCCATCATCATTTGCAAATAAATTCATTAAAAATCTTACAATGTGATTTTCTGGATTTTTTTTCTCATTTTGTCTGTCATAGTTAAAGTGTACCTATGATGAAAATTACAGGCCTCTCTCATCTTTTTAAGTGGGAGAACTTGCACAATTGGTGGCTGACTAAATACTTTTTTGCCTCACTGTACTAGCAACACCCGTGCCAATATATCCTCAAACAGTGGCTTCTCTGGCATTTTCACTTAATTATTGCATTCTATCTTGCAGACTTTCATGGGCTACCTGAGACATGAGACAGATACTGTACTGCAGGTGGGAGGGCATACACGCTTTTGCTTGTATGGACCCATCAGCCTAATTGGACAGCTTCAGTCACACACAGAGGAAGTTGACAGAAAGTAAGCAGCGTGACAGTGTAGCGTGTGTGTGTGTGTGTGTGTGCAGCCAGGTGGTTCAAGATTCACATCGAAATTGGACGTCTATCCATGTCCTGAGGATGTTAGGAAATGCCTACAAAACCAGCCACTAGGGGCAACATTGAGTGCTATTTCCATCAAGTAGCCCTGGGTTTTGCTAGTGTGTTGTGGATGGGTGTAATTCCATGACTCTGGATCAGAAAGTTGCATGTTCGGTCCTAGTCATGGAAACCGCTTTTGTATTTTCTATTTTAACCCTATCCCAAACCTTGACCCTTACCATAAACATTTGGAATGAGTGCCTAAATGTAATGTTTTATGCCTATCCCGAACCTCAACCCTTACCTTAACCCTTCAGAATGAGTGCCTAAACTTAACCATTAACTTAGAAATTTGATGTTTGGAGAAATGGAAAGATACAGCAGGAGCAACAACTTTTGTTGTTGAAATTTGACATTGTAGAACTTGGATGAACATCTAATTCTGCAGTGAGACCGTTAGAGCTTGATGGTGTGTCTGTGTGAGAACATACTTGTTGTGATCTTGTTGGAGTGCTGCTAAGTCCACGAAGTACTCCTGAAGTCATTTGAAGTTGCGTCTGATGACTTGCACAAGCTCCACTCTCTCTTGTGGACTCTTGAATTAGTTATACATGTCCCATTTCCACCTGGAAATATCGCCAACTGTCAATTAGTCTTATCAAATGTCAAATAATGTCATACAACTAATAATGAATGAATGAAAATCCATTAGAAAGAAAACTAACAGAACTGAGTTGGACTTCTTTTATTACTATTGGCTCTGGTTCGTGAGGTTGACAACAACAAAAATACTAGCAATACAAACATTCTTCTTGTCCTTGCAACAGATGTTTTTTGGATTATGATCAGGAAATAGGTAGTAAACTGCTAACTTGAAATGAAAACTTTCTGACAAAATTAGAAATGTGAAATGTAGCTGGCTAGACTATCTTACCAGCATACATAGACTGACGCTTCTCCCTCTCTGTCATGGTTGCCCTTAGTTTAAAGATGTAATCCGGAGACAGGTGTTTTATACAACAGCCTTTTGTGTGTTCTCTTTTCGACTCCATCTGCATATTTGCGATCAAACTCCTGAATGTTCTCCATCTCCTGAGCTATCATACTCTAATTAATCTGATTTCAAAACTCGGTCCTCCAGAAAGTGGAGAGCAACACTTGTGCAGTTCTAATACGTGATATCTTTCAATAAAGCCACGTTAGAAAGGATTACCTACACATACTAACCAACTCATGTTATAGATAGAAGCGCGTTACATGGCAGACCGATCCAAACTCATCTCTCTGCAGCCCACTCATTATCTCAGCCTATCATGGCTAGCTGGAATGTTGCTGTCTTTTTCCATGGCTAGTATTTACAGATGGCATATACGTTTGTTATTAAGGCACAGGAAAGTTCACATGTTCCAGAAGGCATTTCTGCCCAAAAAAATAATAATTGATGAAAAAATAGAGATAGGTAACAACTGCGCATGTGCGCTCTCCTGGGGGAATCACTTTATTTACAAACGGCATGTAAGGCCCTTGAAAAGATGGTCCCTAAGAACATGGCAGATGGTTTACATTCTCCCAACCAATTGTGCAATTTGTTTTTGTATTTTGTGTAACCTATTTTTTTAAACTTATTGTGTACATAATGTTTCTGCTACCGTCTTATGACCGAAAATAACTTCTGGACATCAGAAAAGCGATTACTCACCGGGGACTGGAAGAAACTTTTTCTTTTAACGAGTCTGATGAGAAGGATATTCTGCTTTTAATGGAACAGGCCCAGATCCACGCCTTTTGCGCAAAGAAAAGATGCTGGAAAAGGGGTTCGCAGATCAGGGATCGTTCTGAGAATCTGGAGGAAACTCCTAATGCCTTCCATTCTCCTTGCTAACATGCAATCGTTGGAAAATAGATTTGATGACCTACTGTTAAGATTATCCTACCAACGGGACATTAAAAACTATAACATCTTATGTTTCACCGAGACGTGGCTGAACTAAGAAACGGACAATATAGAGCTGGAGGGATTTTCCATGCACCAGCAAAACAGAGACGCTACATCTGGAAAGACGAGGGGTGGGGGTGTGTGTCTTTTTGTCAATAACAGTTGGTGTGCAATGTCTAATATTAAATAAATCTCGAGGTATTGCTCACCTGAAGTAGAGTACTGTATGATAAGCTGTCAACCACACTATTTACCAAGAGAGTTCTCATCTGTATTATTCATAGCCGTCTATTTACCACCACATAGCGAAGCTGGCACTAAGACCGCTCTCAACAAACTCTATAAGGCCATAAGCAAAGAAGAAAATGCTCACCCAGAAGTGGCGCTCCTAGCAGCCGGGGACTTTAATGCAGTCAAACTTAAATCAGTTTTACCAAATTTCTACCGGCATGCCACATGCAACCAGGGAAAAAAAAAATCCTAGACCACCTTTACTCCACATACAGAGATGCATACAAAGCTTTCCCCCACCCTCCATTTGGCAAATCTGACCATAATTCTATCCTCCTAATTCCTGTTTACAAGCAAAAAATAAAGCAGGAAGTACCAGTGACTCACTCAATACGGAAGTTGTCAGATGATGCGGATGCTACACTACAGGACTGTTCTCCTAGCACAGACTGGAATATGTTCCGGGATTTATCCAATGGCATTGAGGAATACACCACCTCAGTCATCGGCTTCATCAATAAGTGCGCCGATGACGTCGTCCCCACAGTGACTGAACATACCCACCAGAAGCCATGGATTACAGGCAACATCCACATCGAGTTCATGGCTAGAGTTGCCACTTTCAAGGAGCGGGAGACTTATCCGGACGATTATAAGACATCCCGCTATGCCCTCAGATGAACCATCAAACAAGCAAAGTGCCAATACAGGAGTAAGATTGAATCCTACTACACCGGCTCTGACGCTCAGATGTAGCAGGGCTTGAAAACTATTACGGACTACAAAGGGAAACCCAGATGCGAGCTACCCAGTTACGCAAGCAACACTGAAGCATGCACGAGAGCACCAGCTGTTCTGGCTGACTGTGTGATAACGTTCTCGGTAGCCGATGTGAACAAAACCTTTAAACAGGTCAACATCCACAAAGCCACTGGGCCAGACGGATTACAATTACGTGTACTCAAAGCATGTGCGGACCAACTGCCAAGTGTCTTCACTGACAGTTTCAACCTCTCCCTGACCGAGTCTGTAGTACCTACATGTTTCAAGCAGACCACCATAGTCCCTGTGCCCAAGGAAGCGAAGGTTACCAGCCTAAATAATTACAGCCCCGTGGCACTCAAGTCGGAAGCCATGAAGTGCTTTAAAGGCTAGTCATGGCTCACATCAACAGCATCCTCCCGGACTACCCTAGACCCACTCCAATTCGCATACCGCCCCAACAGATCCACAGATGACGCAATCTCAATTGCGCTACACACTGCCCTTTCTCACCCGGACAAAAGGAACACCTATGTGAGAATGCTGTTCATTGACGACAGCTCAGTGTTCAACACCATAGTGCCCACAAAGCTCATCACAAAGCTAATGACTCTGAGACTAAACACCTCCATCTGCAACTGGATCCTGAACTTCCTGACGGGCCGCCCCCATGTGGTGAGGGTAAGCAACAACACGTCTGCCACGCTGATCCTTAACACTGGGGCCCCACAGGAGTGTGTACTTAGTCCCCACCTGTATTCCCTGTTCACCCATGACTACATGGCCAAACACGACGCGAACACCTTCATTTAGTTTGCTGAAGACACAACAGTGGTAGGCCTGATCACCGACAATGATGAGACGGCCTATAGGGAGGAGGTCAGAGAGTTGGCAGTGTGGTGCCAGGACAACAAACTCTCCCTCAATGTGAGCAAGACAAAGGAGCTGATTGTGGACAACAGGAAAAGGATGGCCGAACAGGCCCCCATTAACATTGATGGGGCTGTAGTGGAGTGGGTCGAGAGTTTCAAGTTTCATCACCACCTGGTATGGCAACTGCTCGGCCTCTGACCATAAGGCGCTACAGAAGGTAGTGCGAACGCCCCAGTACATCACCAAGCTTCCTGCCATTCAGGACCTATATAATAGGCGGTGTCAGAGGAAAGGCCATAAAAGAGAGAATCCAGTTTTTATTATTATAACTTTTTTATTTTAGCCTACTTAGTAAATATTTTCTTCTTCATGAACTGCACTGTTGGTTAAGGGCTTGTAAGTAAGCATTTCACGGTAAAGTCTACACTTGTTGTATGCGGCACATATGGCAGATAAAGTTTGATTTGATTATTCACAATCACAGATGCAAGCTTTTTCAGGGGACAGTAGCCTAGCATTACAGATTAGTTATACGAAAGTAAACAACAACCTGAAGCATGTCTAACGATGAAATATTTGCGAGTGATGAAGAAAACTACTAGAGGGGTGCCAATGGTGGCACCGAACCGTATTTATTTGAGCCTGACTATTCTGACAAGGAATTGAGGCAAACTTGAGTTTCAGATGGCCGCCACCACTCTAGTCACCGAGGCCGGAGAAGCAGCAGGACCACAGCAACAGCCCAACCCCAAAATGAACGCAGATCGGTAGTGTAATTGTGCTCCAATGCAGACTCACGAAGAATGTGATTATTAATGTTGAGAAACAGTTTGCTTGCTTTCGCAACAACAGGGATTTTTCTGCCCAGAACAACTCTGGTGTCCTGGATTTTTTTCTTCTTCTTCCATATCCCAAATATAAATTGGCAACCCCACTCCAGACGGACCAAAATGACAGATATCCAATGAGTAAGTAGCTAAACTTTTAATTTTTTATTTCACCTTTATTTAAAACCAGGTAGGCAAGTTGAGAACAAGTTCTCATTTACAATTGCGACCTGGCCGAGATAAAGCAAAGCAGTTCGACACATACAACAACACAGAGTTACACATGGAGTAAAACAAACATACAGTCAATAATACAGTAGAAAAATAAGTCTATATACAATGTGAGCAAATGAGGTGAGATAAGGGAGGTAAAGGCAAAAAAAAAGGCCTTTGGCGAAGTTAATACAATATAGCAAGTAAAACACTGGAATGTTAGATTTGCAGTGGAAGAATATGCAAAGTAGAGATAGAAATAATCAGGTGCAAAGGAGCAAAATAAATAAATACAGTAGGGGGAGAGGTAGTTGCTTGGGCTAAATTATAGATGGGCTATGTACAGGTGCAGTAATCTGTGAGCTGCTCTGACAGCCGGTGCTTAAAGCTAGTGAAGGAGATAAGTGTTTCCATTTTTTTTGTAGTTCGTTCCAGTCATTGGCAGCAGAGAACTGGAAGGAGAGGCGGCCAAAGGAAGAATTGGTTTTGGGGGTGACCAGAGAGACATACCTACTGGAGCGCATGCTCCCGTGCTACAGGTGGGTGCAGCTATGGTGACCAGCGAGCTGAGATAAGGGGGGACTTTACCTAGCAGGGTCTTGTAGATGACCTGGAGCCAGTGGGTTTGGCGACGAGTATGAAGCGAGGGCCAGCAAACGAGAGCCTACAGGTCGCAGTGGTGGGTAGTATATGGGGCTTTGGTGACAAAACGGATGGCACTGTAATAGACTGCGTCCAATTTATTGAGTAGGGTATTGGAGGGTTATTTTGTAAATGACATCGCCGAAGTCGAGGATCGGTAGGATGGTCAGTTTTACAAGGGTATGTTATGCAGCATGAGTGAAGGATGTTTTTTTTGCGAAATTGGATGCCGATTCTAGATTACATTTTGGATTGGAGATGTTTGATGTGAGTCTGGAAGTTGAGTTTACAGTCTAACCAGACACCTAGGTATTTGTAGTTGTCCACATATTCTAAGTCAGAACCATCCAGAGTAGTGATGTTGGACGGGCGGGCAGGTGCAGGCAGCGATCGGTTGAAGAGCATGCATTTAGTTTTACATGTATTTAAGAGCAATTGGAGGCCACGGAAGGAGAGTTGTATGGCATTGAAGCTCGTCTGGAGGGTTGTTAACACAGTGTCCAAAGAAGGCCAGAAGTATACAGAATGGTGTCGTCTGCGTAGCGGTGGATCAGAGACTCACCAGCAGCAAGAGCGACATCATTGATGTATACAGAGAAGAGAGTCGGTCCAAGATTTGAACCCTGAGGCACCCCCATAGAGACTGCCAGAGGCCCGGACAACAGGCCCTCTAATTTGACTCACTGAACTCTATCAGAGAAGTAGTTGGTGAACCAGGTCAGGCAATCATTTGAGAAACCAAGGCTATCGAGTCTGAGGATGTGATGATTGACAGAGTCGAAAGCCTTGGCCAGATCAATGAATATGGCTGCACAGTATTGTTTCTTATCGATGGCGGTTAAGATATCGTTTAGGACTTTGAGCGTGGCTGAGGTGCACCCAACACCAGCTCTGAAACCAGATTACATAGCGGAGAAGGTATGGTGGGATTCGAAAGGGTCGGTAATCTGTTTGTTGACTTGGCTTTCGAAGACCTTAGAAAGGCAAGTTAGGATAGATATAGGTCTGTAGCAGTTTGGGTCAAGAGTGTCCCCCCCTTTGAAGAGGAGGATGACCACAGCTGCTTTCCAATCTTTGGGAATCTCAGATGACACGAAAGAGAGGTTGAACAGGCTAGTAATAGGGGTTGCAACAATTTCGGCAGATCATTTTAGAAAGAAAGGGTCCAGAGTGTCTAGCCCGGCTGATTTGTAGGGGTCCAAATTTTGCAGCTATTTCAGAACATCAGCTGACTGGATTCTGGATCTGTCGTAACCAGCCGTGACCGGGAGGTACGTGGGGCGACGCACAATTGGCCTAGCGTCGTCCGGGTTAGGGAGGGTTTGGCCGGTAGGGAAATCCTTGTCTCATCGCGCACCAGCGACTCCTGTGGCGGGCCGGGCGCAGTGCACACTAACCAAGGTGTTTCCTCCGACACATTGGTGCGGTTGGCTTCCGGGTTGGATGGCGCTGTGTTAAGAAGCAGTGCGGCTTGGTTGGGTTGTGTATCGGAGGACGCATGACTTTCAACCTTCGTCTCTCCCGAGCCCGTACGGGAGTTGTAGCGATGAGACAAGATAGTAGCTACTAAACAATTGGATACCACGAAATTGGGGAGAAAAAGGGGTAAAATTCACAAAAAAAAAAAAAAGCTAGCCTTGGCTTTTCTAACTGCCTGTTGGTTTCTAGCTTCCCTGAAGAGTTGCATATCACGGGGGCTGTTCGATGCTAATGCAGAACAACATAGGATGTTTTTGTGTTGGTTAAGGGCAGTCAGATCTGGAGATATACCAGGATATCTGTTCCTGGTTCTAAATTTCTTGAATGGGGCATGAGGAACTAATTAAAAAAAAACAGGCATCCTTTACTGACAGGATGATGTCAATATCCTTACAGGATACCCCAGCCAGATCGATTAGAAAGGCCTGCTAGCTGAAGTGTTTCAGGGAGCGTTTGATAGTGATGAGAGGAGGTCGATTGACGGCTGACCCATTACGGATGCAGGCAATGAGGCAGTGATCGCTGAGATCCTGGTTGAAAACAGCAGAGGTGTATTTAGAGGGCCAGTTGGGTAAGGATGATAACTATGAGGGTGCCCGTGTTTACGGTTTTGGGGTGGTACCTGGTAGGTTCATTGATAATTTGTGTGAGATTGAGGGCATCAAGCTTAGATTGTAGGATGGCTGGGATGTTAAGCATCTTCCAGTTTAGGTCTTCCAGTTTAGGTCGATAGATGGTGGGCAATCAGTTCACATATGGTGTCCAGAGCACAGCTGGAGGCAGAGGGTGGTCTATAACAGGTGAGAGACTTGTTTTTACAGAGGTGGATTTAAAAAAAATAGAAGTTCAAATGGTTTGGATACAGACTTGGATAGTAGGATAGAACTCTGCAGGCTATCTCTGCAGTAGATTGCAACACCGCCCCACTACTGAATGATCATCATAAACCTCTGAGCTTGACTGTTGTGGGTTTATGTTTCTGCATGATCTCAAACACTGTCCAGATAGGTTTTCACATGATCACAATGTTTTTAGCATCTTTTATTTGAGTAGGATATAGGAAATATAGGCCTACACATTGAACTTGAAATAACAGCCAAATCTAAGAACAGAAAATGAAAACTTGTTTCCATATATTGTCCAAAAAATTAAATGTTATGAGTACATGACTTCTGCTCCAGATTCTCAAATCCACAATGCCCTTTGGTCTATTGTCATTCCAGACAGTTGAGACTAGTCTCCTACCACATAATTTTGGAGTGGGTCCTCCACGGTGAGACATTGGGTCCAGGAGTCCAGATCCCTTTCCCAGCCTGCGTGGTAAATGCCATTGTAGCCAAATATCAATCGCATTATGGGGTCTACACTGGTTTTCAGGAAGTGGAAGACTCCCAGGACTTGTGAATAGTCAAAGTTACAGGTATTCGCTGCTCCCAGACTGTGATTTGTCTGTTGTGTATCATGTTAGAAATGTGACTGCAAAAATAAAGAATATCCATGCAAATGGGCCAATAAAGCATGAATTGTATTGCATTTTTATAATATATATTTTTATAATATATATTGAACAGAAATATAAACGCAACATGCAACAATTTCAACGATTTTTACTGAGTTACAGTTCATATAAGGAATCAGTCAATTGATATAAATTCATTAGGCCCTAATCTATGGATTACACATGACTGGGAATAAAGATATGCATCTGTTGGCAACCTTAAAAAAAGATGAGGGTGTGGATCAGAAAACCAGTCAGTATCTGGTGTGACCACCATTTTCATCATGCAGCAAGACACATCTCCTTCTCATAGAGTTGATCAGGCTGTTGATTGTGGCCTGTGGAATGTTGTCCCACTCCTCTTCAATGGCTGTGTGAAGTTTCTGGATATTGGTGGAAACTGGAACATGTTGTTGTACAGTGTGCAAACCCACAGTTTCATCAGCTGTCCGGGTGGCTGGTCTAAGACGATACCGTAGGTAAAGAAGCCGGATGTGGAGGTCCTGGGCTGGCGTTGTTACACGTGGTCTGCGGTTGTGAGGCCAGTAGGACATACTGCCAAATTCTCTTAAATTACATCTGCTTATGGTAGAGAATAGAACTTTCTATTATCTGGCAACAGCTCTGGTAGACATTCCTGCAGTCAGCATGCCAATCACACATTTCTTCAAAACTTGAGACCTCTATGGCATTACGTTGTGACACAACTTCACATTTTTGAGTGATTGTAATGACCAGGCTGTTTAATCAGCTTCTTGATATGCCACACCTGTCAGATGGATGGATTATCTTGGCAAAGGAGAAATGCTCACTAACAGGGATGTAAACAAATTTGTGCACACAATTTGAGAGAAAAAAGCTTTTTGTGTCTGGGAACTTGAAACATGGGACCAACGCTTTACATGTTGCGTTTATATTTTTGTTCAGTATATTTTGTCACAAAAAAAATGTAATACAAAACATTCAAGTATTGTTTGTGCCCCCTCAACAAAGAAAGGGGAAGACATTTGGTTGCATATAAAGAACAAATCCTGGGGTGATGTCTTCTGATCTAACCAGGTCCTCTTTCTCAGGTCTCTCCTCTGTGGCAATGTTGTCTGGAAGATTATGCTTGGGCAGGTGGGATGAAGGAAACCTGTAAACCACAGTCGGATCCTGTCGCAGCTCCAGCACCTGGTTATTTATTTGGCAACACACTGCTTGGACTGTTTCGGGAACTGTTTTTCACAATCACTGCAGAGTGCAGTTAGGCATATTTAGATGACACACACACACACACACACACACACACACACACACACACACACACACACACACACACGCACACACACACACACACACACACACACACACACACACACACACACACACACACTTATTCTAAATAGTCATTTTTGTGTTTCACAAAATACAGGTAGCTTATGTTGTAACAGAAAATATGGTACTTTATGTTATGCTAGACAATGTCTTCAAAGTGTGATTTACATGTGACGCATTTTATAATAAAAAGACTGACATAAAGTCAATTGGGTTTATCCATTCGTTCAAGTTCTTCAAGTATCAGTGGCAGTTGTAGCTTATTCCATGCTCACATTTTCATTGATATATGCCAAATTATTATTATGTGTATTGACTAAGAAAAACTACCACCCTGACACACAAGTCAAGTGATACCATGTTTACTAACCTGTACTAAACTCGCATCTGTGATGTCAAGCTCCAAATAAGGGCATATACGTCACAGAGTTTGCGGCACGAGAGCGCACATGCACAGTTGTTACCCATCTCCACTGTTGTTGCAGTTGGCCACATAAAATAATGATATAAAATAATTGCAACCACTTTAGGTGGAAAGGTACACATTTCCTGACTAAAAAACATTAGTACTTTTGATAAAAATAGCAAATTTGTCTGTATTCTTTCAATAAAACAACAAATTTGCCCACAATTCACAGATTTCTCAATTGTTCTTAGTAGTGCACAAAGAAACCTCATGAGTCACATGAACCGTTTTTGCAGCTTTCCAGTTCAAGACTGCAGGGAGAGAAGGCAAACCTCACCTAACTAATTTCAATGAATGGTATCACTTGGGAAATTTGTGATTTAAGGTACTTACCCTTTAAAGGTACTTACGCCTGCCGTAAGACAAGTTTAGCCTTTTATTCATTTTATAAAATATTTTATCCACATTTTATCCCCAATTTTGTGATATTCAATTGCAATCTTGTCTCATCACTGCAACTCCCCAGTGGGCTCTGGAGAAGCAAAGGTCGAGTCAAGCATCCTCTGAAACATGACCTGCCAAACCGCGCATCTTACATCCGCCGGCTTAACACGGAAGCCAGCCGCATCAATGTGTCGGAGGAAACACCGTTCAACTCACGACCAAAGTCAGCCTGCAGGTTCCCGGCCCACCACAAGAAGTCGCTAGAGCGTGATGAGCCAAATGAAGCCCCCCCCCCCCCCCCCCCCCCCCCCCCGCCCAAACCCTCCCCTAACCCGGTCGAAGCTGGGCGAATTGCGTCCCCCTGGAATCGAATCCTGGTCTGTAGTGATGCCTCAAGCACTGCGATGCAGTGCCTTAGACCGTTGCGCAACTCAGGAAGCCCTACCTTTTGCCTTTTCACAGTGTGTTATTACATCAGGTGCTATGTCATTTTCATAGGATTGTTGTGTCGGATTTATGACAGCTTATATAGTCTGCTCACAGTCATATACAGAATGCCTGCTGAGAAGGTAATGTTTAATTAACCATTTCACATATAGTGCATTCGAAAAGTATTCAGACCCCTTGAGTTTTCCACATTGTGTTACGTTACCGCCTTTTTCTAAAATTGATTAAATACATTTTCAACCTCATCAATCTACATAAATTACAATACCACAAAATGACAAAGCAAAAACAGATATGTAGAAATTGTAAAAATGAAAACATTCAGACCCTTTACTTTGTTGAAGCAACATTTGCAGCGATTACAGATTCAAGTCTTCTTGTGTATGATGCTACAAGCTTGGCACAGCTGTATTTGGGGAGCTTCTCACATTCTTCTCTGCAGATCCTCCAAGCGCTCTCAGATTGGATGGGGAGCATCGCTGCACAGCTATTTTCAGGTCTCTTTAAGGATGTTCGCTCGGGTTCAATTCGGGCTCTGGCTGGGCCAATCAAGGTCATTCAGAGACTTGTCCCGAAGCCACTCATGCGTTGTCTTGGCTGTGTGCTTAGGGTCGTTGTCCTGTTGGAAGTTGAACCTTCGCCCCAGTCTGAGGTCCTGAGCGCTCAGGAGCATATTTTCATCAAGGATCTCTCTGTACTTTGCTCCATTCATATTTTACCCTGTCCTGACTAGTCTACCAGTCCCTGCCACTGAAAAACACCCAAAAAGCATGATGCTGCCACCACCATGCTTCCCAGTAGAGATGGTGCAAGGTTTCCTCCAGATGTGACGCTTGTCAATCAGTAAAAGAGAGAATCTTGTTTCTCTTTGTCTGAGAGTCTTTTACAGTAGGTGCCTTTTAGCAAACTCCAAGCGGGCTGTCATGTGCCTTTTACTGAGGAGTGGCTTCTGTCTGGCCACTCTACCATAAAGGCCTGATTGTGGGAGTGCTGCAGAGATAGTTGTCCTTCTGGAAGGTTCTCCCATCTCCACAGAGGAACTCTGGAGCTCTGTCAGAGTGACCATCAGGTTCTTGGTCACCTCCCTGACCAAGGCCCTTCTCTCCCAATTGCTCAGTTTGGCCGGGCGGCCAGCTCTAGGAGGATTCTTGGTGGATCCAAACTTCTTCCATTTAAGAATGATGGAGGTCACTGTGTTCTTGGGGACCTTCAATGCTGCAGACATTTTTTGGTACCCTTCCCCAGATCTGTGCCTCGACACAATCCTGTCTCAGAGCTCTGCTGACAATTGCCTCGACCTCATGGTTTGTTTCTTGCTCTGACATGCACTGTCAACTGTGGGGCCTTATATAGACAGGTGTGTGCCTTTCCAAATCATGTCCAATCAATTGAATTTACCACAGGTGGACTCCAATCAAGTTGTAGAAACATCTCAAGGATGATCAATGGAAACAGTATGAACCTGAGCTGAATTTCAAGTATCATAGCAAAGGGTCTGAATACTTATGTAAATAAGGTAGTTCTGTTTTTTAGCTTTGTCATTATGGAGGATTGTGTGTAGATTGACGAGGAAAAAAATGTGTGTATTTAATACATTTTAGAAGAAAAATGTCTGAATACTTTCCGAATGCACTGTATATCAGTGTTCATAGCGTGGCTTTAATAGAGATAGAATCGACCCTCACAGCCCGTTGTTTACGTGTGTGTTTGTGTGTGTCTATAGGTGTGTAGGTGTGTTTAGGTGTTATAACAGCGATAGGATTGACCACACATTATTTACCTCCTCTGGGTGTGTTTACTTGAGAGTTTGCGAGTGCTTGTGAGTGTGCTCACCTGAATAGTGTACAGTATTATTGGATTGAGCTAACATTCTCATTCCCCTCTCCCCCTCTTTCTCACCCCACTCCTCCCCCCTTTAGGCTGAGGGTTCCACGTTTCTCCAGATGGGTGCCTCCCTGGAGCAGCAGATCGTCTGCATGTTCAAGGTACAGGAATAGAATAATCTAAAGTTCATGTTCACTTATAGAGCCCCCTTTCAGCCAATCAGAATGTAGTAATCAGGAAAGCAGTGGTCTGAAATGTTATGTCAATATATGATTTTACATTTATGGGTCGTTCCACAAGTACGTTTTGCATTTCTTTTGATATTTTGAGTATAAATTGTGCACCAATATTGCATTTTAAATGCCTGTTATATTAAATGAAGTGCCCTTCAGACTATTAGTATGAATAAAGACTTGCTAAAGCAAGGTTTCCGAAACCTGGTCCTAGGGCCCCCCTGGGCGCACATTTTGGTTTTTGCCCTATCACTACACAGCTGATTCAAATAATCAACTCATCAAGCTTGGATTATTGGAATCAGCTGTGTAGTGCTAGGACAAAAAAAAAACGTATGTGCAACCAGGCTGGGCCCCAGGACCGAGTTTGAGAAACACTGCGCTAAAGTGTCACAATTCAGCATTTTGACATGTTTCTTGTCTCGTTTTTCCGAATTAGATTAAGATTTCAACCCACTTATGAAAGTTTTCATTTTAAAGCTTTGACCAAGTTCTTTCTGAAGAGTATTATGTATTTATGTTATTAGTAATCAATTAGCATCTGTCCCTCATTTCAAGGTCCAATCTTTTATGTGAACTGAACTCTCGTTTCAATGTGGTGAAACTATTCATTTTTAAATAATTTTTTCAGTAAAAGTAAAATCATAGAGTGAAAGCAGGTGAGCTGGTTCTACTCTTTTTGGCCTTTTTCTGGTGTTCTGTGGTGGAAAACTGAGTGCATCCAGCACAACACGTCAACTCTGTTACCCATAGATAGATAGGCTAGAGATGTTTGAACAGTTTCATTTTTTTGTGAAGCTTGCATTCAATTTCAACTCCCTGTTGCACACAACAAGTGTCACGGCCGTTAAAAGAACTGGACCAAGGTGTAGCGTGGTGAGCGTATATTTTCTCTTTTATTCGAAATGACACCGACAAAACAAACCGTGAAACTTAAGGCTATGTGCCGTCAAAAAAAGTTAACTTCCAACAAACACAGGTGGGAAGAAAGTATGGTTTAAGTACCTAAGTGTGGTTCCCAATCAGAGACAACGATAGACAGCTGTCCCTGATTGAGAACCATACCCGGCCAAAACATAGAAATAAAAAATCATAGAAACACAAAACATAGAATGCCCACCCCAACTCACGCCCTGACCAAACCAAAATAGAGACATAAAAAGGATCTCTAAGGTCAAGGCGTGACAACAAGCTTCTATTACCGATGTCACAAGTGGATTTATCGCTGATTTTAAGATCAAAACATCAACCCTGCTAATTTATTTTGCACTTTATTGGCACTTACTTTTGTTAGACTTCAGTGCGGCCTTTGACATTATCAATCATAGTCTGCTGCTGGCAAAACTTATGTTATGGCTTTACACCCCCTGCTATATTGTGGATAAAGAGTAACCTGTCTAACATAACACAGAGGGTGTTCTTTAATGGAAGCCTCTCCAACATAATCCAGGTAGAATCAGGAATTCCTCAAGGCAGCTGTCTTGGCCCTTTACTTTTTTCAATCTTTACTATTGAATTGCCACTGGCTTTGAGGAAATCCAGAGTGTCTATGTATGCGGATGACTCAACACTATACATGTCAGCTACAACAGCGACTGAAATGACTGCAACATTTAACAAAGAGTTGCTGTTAGTTTCAGAGTGGGTGGCAAGGAATAAGTTTGTCCTAAATATTTCTAAAACTAAAAGCATTGTATTTGGGACAACTCATTCACTAAACCCTAAACCTCAACTAAATCTTGTAATAAATAATGTGGAAATTGAGCAAGTTGAGGTGACTAAACTGCTTGGAGTTACCCTGGATTGTAAACTCATGGTCAAAACATACTGATACACCAGCACTGTCAGCACGGCTGGCCCTTGGATGTACACGTAGAGCTAATATTATTAATATGCATGTCAATCTCTCCTGGCTCAAAGTAGAGGAGAGATTGACTACCTGTTGAATGCACTGAGCTGTCTGTTTGAACTACACCCATGCATACCTCACAAGACATGCCACAAGAAGTCTCTTCACAGTCCCTAAGTCCAGAACAGACTATGGAAGGTTCACTGTACTAAATAGAGCCATGACTACATGGAACTCTATTCCACATCAAGTAACTCATGCAAGCAGTACAAATAGATTTTTCTTAAAGATAGAAAAACACCTTATGGAACAGCGGGGACTGTGAAGCAACACAAACATCGTCACAGACACATGCATACACACACACACACACACACACACACACACACACACACACACACACACGATAGCATACGCACTATACACACACGTACACATGGATTTTCTACTGTATATATGTTGGAGTAGGGGCCTGAGGGAGCACAGTCTGTGAATGTATTGTAATGTTTTTAAAATTATATAACTGCCTTAATTTTGCTGGACCCCAGGAAGAGTAGCTGCTGCCTTGGCATGCGGATCCATAATAAATACAAATACAAAATACTAAAATCATTTTTTTATTTCACTTCTTGAGATGGAAAAACTTGTTTTTTTTTTCAAATGAATTTGAACATGTGCTCTTTATGACAATGTTAAATAGGTGAAATAAAAAGTTATTTTGGACCAGATTACACGAGCCAAAATGTACTCTATTAGTGGAACGACCCTTTACATATAATGTGTTCTATCATGTCTATATTCTAGTTGATGGAGGAGTATGACTGGGGAGACTTTGTAGTAATCACCAGCATGTGGCCGGGATATGAGACGTTTGTAGACTACGTCCGATCCTACACGGACACTTCCTACTTCCTATGGAGGCTACAAGATATCCTGTCTCTGGAGATGTCTGTCGGAACCAGTGACGTCCGAGCCAAACGCATGTTACAGCAGGTAGGAGAGAGAATTTTTTCAAACTATTTCCAACGAGAGAGAGAGAGAGAGAGAGAGAGAGAGAGAGGTTAATGTTAGATATTACTTACAGTGTTATATCTGTCTGTCCCTCTAGATTGATTCCCAGGTGCTCCTGGCCTACTGTTCCTATGAAGAGGCCCAGTACCTGTTCCAGGTAGCAGGGGAGGTGGGTCTACTGGGGCCTGGGTACATCTGGATCCTCCCCTCCCTCGCGTTGGGCAACACAGAGAGTCCTCCACCTATCAGCTTCCCTGTAGGACTGATTGGCGTCATCACTGACCACTGGAGGAAGAGCCTGAGGCAACGTGTCAGAGAGGGAGTGGCCATAGTGGCCAAAGGGGCGGATAGTTTCAGAAGGCATCAAGGGTTCCTTCCAGAGGGACACAGCGACTGCAACACACCAGTTACACATATCAACAACAACACACTGTTCAGGTGAGTGTGTGAGGCCACACACCCTCTCGTCCTGTGTGTGTTATTGTAAGTAGACACATACTAAACATGTTGAACGTGTTGAAAACTGAATCTGTGTGTGTTGCAGACACATGCTAAATGTGACATGGGAGCGTAAGGATCTGTCGTTCAACAGTGATGGCTACCTGACCAACCCCTCCATGGCCATCATCGCACTGGACAGAGACAGACTGTGGGACAAGGTACTGAATTACATGTGTGTATGTATGTGTGTGTGTGTGTGAGTGAGTGGGTGTGTATCTGGACCATGAAACAACCAACCCAGCACTACCTGGTGGTGTCCTTTGACAGCTCTTTGGTCTTGGCCATAGTGGAGTTTGGAGTGTGACTGTTTGAGGTTGTGGACAGGTGTCTTTTATACTGATAACAAGTTCAAACAGGTGCCATTAATACAGGTAACGAGTGGAGGACAGAGGAGCCTCTTAAAGAAGAAGTTACAGGTCTGTGAGAGCCAGAAATCTTGCTTGTTTGTAGGTGACCAAATACTTATTTTCCACCATAATTTGCAAGTAAATTCATTACAAATCCTACAATGTGATTTTCTGGGGGTTTTTACTCTCATTTTGTCTGTCATAGTTGAAGTGTACCTATGATGAACATTACAGGCCTCTCTCATCTGTTTAAGTGCGAGAACTTGCACAATTGGTGGCTGACTAAATACTTTTTTGCCCCACTGTATATAATTTACAAGTCCAAAAATGGATGTAGCAACTACAGATTTCCCCCTTAAGTCTTTCAAAAGTTTGCGAGTTTCAGCAATAAAAGCCCCACGTTTATTCCATAGGCTGGGATCCGCACTGTACAGCTGTTGCAAGAGTGCATTTTTCACTGGCTGTCCACTGGTTTCAAAAACAATGATTGATAGGCAGCTTAAACTTCTTGAATTCAATCATTGTTGGGTTCAAATACACATTTAGATTTGTGAACAGGCATCCACAATAACCACAATCCATAATAGCTAAATGAGAGAGCAACAGTGTGATTCACATCAATGCGCTATGTAGATAACACTATTAAGTGATCTGTATTGCCGTAGACTACTCCACTGTTGTCATCCTTACCTCCAAGCACGTATTTACATAGGATAATCTTTGGATGCCGACAGCAGTCGTACTATTCGAAGACATTGCTTGGACTATAGACTAAAAAAGCCTATTCCTGCTCTCTTCCCGCGATCCATCAAACTCATTTGGTGTGTCATCATAGTGGTCTCTGACTTGTGGTCAGACTCACTCAGGTGGAACAAACTTAAACTTGTGCCTCTTTTCAATGCTGATTTGAATGTCATTGAGAGAACAGTGTCAAATAGCCCTTTCTCTCAAACATCCTTTATGAATTTAAAAGTAATCAAAGTAATCATCTAGTTTTTCCAAAAGTATCTGTAATCTGATTACAAGATTTTTTTCTGGTAACATTACGGATTACAGATACCATTTCTGTAATCCCTTACATGTTACGGATTGCAGGTAATCTGTTACCCCCCAACCCTACACACACACACACACACACACACACACACACACACACACACACACACACACACACACACACACACACACACACACACACACACACACACACACACACACACACACACACACACACACACGCCAGGCAGTGACATTGATACAGTAGGCTTGCTGTGGCAGGGCAGGAATACATGTGTTCAATAGTAGGAGGGAGATTACTCTCTGGGCTTTTCCTACAGTCCTACTGTAGTCCTCTGGCTACCCTTGGGAGATTTGTCTGTGTGGTTTGGTTCTTCTGTCCTTGCGGGGACCTAAAAGCCCCCAAAGTCCCCACAAGAATAGCAAACAAGAGAAATTCTCCCTTGTTGGGACATTTCCCACATTCCCATGAGGACAAAGGCTATTTTAAGATTAGGGGTTAGAGTTAGGGTGACAATTAAGGTTAGGGTTCGAATTAGGGTTAGGGTAAAGTGTTAGTGGTGTCGTGTATTTACTATCATTAAATTGAAGACTTATAGTTTTTTATCAAAGATTCTCTGTAATTAGTATTACGCGAAATTAGTATTCAGATTACAAAGTTATAATTTCCTAAAATAACTTTTCAGGTATTTTAATCTGATCAATTAGTCTTCGAATTAATGAATGATTTACTTTACCTCACGTTAGCCTCATTCCAAACGTCGTAAATTGTTGGTTATCTGCACAAACCCAGTCTTCACTATGAGTCATCCATACATCAATTGTCTTAAATCATTTATTTATTACTAACTAAGTAATTCACAGAAATGCATAAACATACAGTAAATATGGTTACAAGAAATTATACGAGAATGTGCCCTAGTGGGCTAAACTGGCATGGCGGCTTGTTAGACAAAAGGGGAAGTGGGGGTCGACTAAGAAGTCACTACAGAGTGATAATTATAACAATTGAAATGCTAATTCTTTGCACATAAATGCTCACTCATTCGGGAACAATTGCAATCAATATATATTTACGCTCAGTGTGTCGTCTTGATCGCTGGTGAAAAGTTGTTTCTTTTGTAGAATTGTTCGCCTCTCTCCCTCTATCTCTGTCGGGGTTATACTGGATAGTTCAGAGTGACATTCATTCGTTTCGTTATAGAGTGGATGTTTCGGCGGTTGTCGTTCTTCTAGCTGCCGACTAGTAATTAATATCAAAGACTTGTTTTTATTCTGTCGGTATCGATAGTCTAAGAGTTTAACAATGTGGTATGGTTAAAAGATTCAGCAATGGTCTACAACCTTTGTCCTCTCCTAATAGAGAAAAACATGGTCTGGTGATAATTTCCCAAAGTTGGGTTTTATTTGGAATTGCAGAAAAGGGGCTGTCCCAGGATGCCTGACCTAACTGGGCTCAGGGGCAGTCCTCTGATTTAGTTCAAATCAAAAGGGAATTGTATTTTCCTTCATTAAACAGTTCAAAATCATAGTACACAATTTTACAAACAGTATCATACTCACTCATTCATCTTATACAACAATTTGATGTAAACCTCATATCTGAGGCTATTATATAAACAGTGTTATGGTAATCTGGCCACAACGTCTCCCTTGAGCTTCCCCAAATTGTAACAAACGGACCAGTTCGTACCTGGATTCTTCACCGATCTTTTATACTTTCTCCAGAACATGAAATTTGTTTGTACCTCAAGTTCTGTGAGGTGGAAGAAATTCCTTTGTGCTCTATGAAAATGTACTCTGCCTCTAATACTATGTGGCCATGTGGCAGGATCTTCTCAGGAATTTACGACCTCTCTCTGACCACAGCAGCCTAGTTGAAGGAGGCCAGGGGAAGGCAGGGAGAGGGGGATGGGGCTTGCTATACCCAAAGAGGGCAACTTCATGACAGTGGTCAGGTTTAGGGTTAGGAATTAGATGTAGGGTTTGGCTTAGGTTTATGGGTTAAGGTTAGTTAGGTTTAGTGTTAGGGGTTAGGGAAAATAGGATTTTGAATAGAAAAACATTTTTAGGTCCCTACAAGTATAAAGGAACATAACCGTGTGTGTATGGTTGTGTGTGCGTGTGTGTGTGTGTGTGGGGGGGGGGGGGGGTCGTGACTGTGCAGTCGGAAACTCAAACACAAACAAAAAGTCAGGCTGCTGGGGAATGCTCTGGAATTCCAACAAAACACACAGTCATTCACAACCCCTGCTTCTATTTCTTCCCTTTAACCTTCTCACTCTCTCTGTAACACTCTCTCCCTCTTTCCTTTAAACCTCTCTCCCCCTAGTTACCTCCAGTGTCATGTAGCTCATTCATTAGTGAAAAAGTGTCATTGTGCACTTACTTGTGGGTTTGTGCATGTGACATGCCCTTTTCATCCCTTCTCTCTCTTTTTGACACACTGACAGCACTACACATCTCATTTTTTAAAACTAAGTCAGGGGGAACCGTCTCTCTATCTACCTCACTGCTTTCCTCCTAGAGAGGGAGGGAGGAGTGATTGATTTCAGTAACTGCCTGCGAAAAGTTCATAACAGTTAAAACAGCACTGCAATTCATAGTCAGACACAATCGTGTGGGTTATGTACATGCTAATGTCGCTTTAAATAGTGTTGTAGCTATTTCTACTTTAAAAAAAATGTAATATAAATCAACAGAGCTAGATTTAGAGTTAGAAAAATGTATTTAAGTGTCACTCCATAATGACACAATAGTCCAAAATGCAGATTATCTTTTCAACCACAAAAGAAACGTCTTCGTTGGAGGATAAGATGGCAGGCTTTGGCGCATTGACCTTTGACTTATTCCACATGTTGTTGTTTGTTACAGCCTGAATTCAAAATAGATCAAATAGTTTTTTTTCTCACCAACCTACACACAATACTGTGTGTGACACTTTGATAATGACAAAGTGAAAACATGTTTTTAGACATTTTTGCTGATTTATTGAAAATTAAATACAGAAATAGAGTCAGCTCCAAAAGTATTAGGACAGTCACACTGTTTTGGTTTTGGCTCTGTATTGCACCACTCTGGATATGAAATTATACAATGAATTTGTTTGAGGGTATTTTCATCCATAGCAGGTGATTTTACAATTGTTAACACATTTAGTTACACTGTACGTGTATTAAAGTAGTCTAAAGTGTAGTATTTGGTCCCATATTCCTAGCATTATATATATTTTTTTGGTTGTGTTTCAGATGATTTTCTCCCCAATATAGATTAATGGTAAACAATGTATTGTGTCATTTTGGAAGAACTTTTACTGTAAATAAGAATATAATATTTTTCTAAACACTTCTACATTAATCTGGAATCTACCATAATTACGGATAATCCTGTGTCACACTGTGAACTGTTTCACCTGTCCTTGAGATTGTCTCCACCCCCCTCCAGCTGTCACCCATCTTCCCCCTTATCCCCGGTGTATTTATACCTGTGTTCTCCGTATACCTGTTTGTCCGTTGCCAGTTCATCTTGTTTGTCAGTTCAACCAGCATTTTTGTTCTCAGCTCCTGCTTTTCCCAGTCTCTCTTTTTCTCGCCCTCCTGGTTTTGACCCTTGCCTGTCCTGACTCTGAGCCCACCTGCCTGACCACTCTGCCTGCCCCTGAGCCTGTCTTGCATGTCTTGGGGGGTATGATATTTGTGCATCTGTAATATTCTCACTTATCATTATTCACTAAAATATATCACTGTCCCAATACTTGTGGAGCTCACTCTATACCATTTACATAAGTATTCACACCTCTGAGTCAAAACCTGTTAGAATCACCTTTTGGCAGCTATTATCTTCACTGACAGTTTCATACTCTCCCTGACCGAGTCTGTAATACCTACATGTTTCAAGCAGACCATCATAGCCCCTGTGCCCAAGAAAGCAAAAGTAACCTACCTAAATGACTATTGCCCGTGGCACTCACGTCGGTAGCCATGAAGTGCTTTGAAAGGCTGGTCATGGCTCACATCAACACCATCAACCGGAAACCCTAGACCCACTCCAGTTCGTATACCGCCCCAACAGATCCACTGGTGACGCAATCTCAATCACACTCCAAACTGCCCTTTCCCACCTGGACAAAAGCAACACCTATGTGAGAACGCTGTTCATTTGACTACAGCTCAGCGTTCTACACTATAGTGCACACAAAGCTATCACTAAGCTAAGGACCCTGGCACTAAACACCTCCCTCTGCAACTGGATCCTGGACTTCCTGACGGGCCGCCCCCAGGTGGTAAGAGTAGGTAACAACACATCTTCCACGCTGATCCTCAACGTGGGGGCCCCTCAGGGGTGTGTGCTTAGTACCCTCCTGTACTCCCTGTTCACCCACGACTGCGTGGCCAAGCACGACATCCAACACCATCATTAGGTTGGCTGATGACACAACAGTGGTAGGCTTGAGGACCGACGAGACAGCCTATAGGGAGGAGGTCAGAGACCTGGCAGTGTGATGCCAGAATAACAACCTCTCCCTCAACGTGAGCAAGACAAAGGATGCGGATCATGGACTACAGGAAAAGGAAGGCCATTCACATTGACGAGGCTGCAGTGGAGCGGGTCGAGAATTGACATAATTTGAGTCAATTGGAGGTGTACCTGGGGATGTATTTCAAGGCCTACCTTCAAACTCAGTGCCTCTTTGCTTGACATCATGGGAAAATCAAAATAAATCAGCCAAGACCTCAGAAAAAAAAATGTGGACCTCCACAAGTCTGGTTAATTCTTGGGAGCAATTTCCAAATGCCTGAAGGTACCACGTTCATCTGTACAAACAATAGTACGCAAGTATAAATAACATGGGACCACGCAGCCGTCATACCGCTCAGGAAGGAGACTCATTCTGTCTCCTAGAGATTAACGTACTTTGGTGCGAAAAGTGCATATCAATCCCAGAACAACAGCAAAGGACCTTGTGAAGATGCTGGAGTAAAAGTATCTATATCCACAGTAAAATGAGTCCTATATTGACATAACCTGAAAGGCCGCTCAGCAAGGAAGAAGCCACTGCTCCAAAACCGCCATAAAAAAGCCAGACTATGGTTTGCAACTGCACATGGGGACAAAGATCATACTTTTTTGGAGAAATGTCCTCTGGTCTGATGAAACAAAAATAGAACTGTTTGACCATAATGACCATCGTTGTGTTTGGAGGAGAAAGGGGGAGGCTTGCAAGCTGAAGAACACCATCCCAACCGTGAAACACGGGGGTGGGAGCATCATGTTGTGGGGGTGCTTTGCTACACGAGGGACTGGTGCACTTCACAAAATAGATGGCATCATGGAAAATAGTTGGAGAATTGGATATATTGAAGTAACATGTCAAGACATCAGTCAGGAAGTTAAAGTTTGGTCGCAAATGGGTCTTCCAAATGGACAATGACCCCAAGCACACTTCCAAAGTTGTGTCAAAATGGCTTAAAACCTGTTAAAGAGGCTGCAAAATTTCAACGTCCTGCTACTCATGCCAGGAATATAGTATATGCATATGATTAGTATGTGTGGACAGAAAACACTCTGAAGTTTATAAAACTGGTTAAATCATGTCTGTGACTATAACAGAACGTGTGTAGGAGGCAAAATCCCAAGGAAAACTGTTCACAAAAAAACACAAAAAAAACATCACTCCGCCAGTCTCTGTATTGTCTATGGCCAAATGGGAAAATAGATAGGGCCCAGTTTACAATGCCTACAGCTTCCACACGATGTCGCCAGTACTGGCATTTAGATTGAAGTTTATCCTTGGTGAAATGAGAAATAGGCACTTCCTGTCGTCGAGTACACCAGAGGAAGTTATGAAAGAGAGAATGTGGACCATGATTTCAAAACGTGCTGCTATTGAATACAGATCGCCCCGTGATCAATTTGATCGATTATTAACGTTTACTAATACCTAAAGATGGATTACAAAAGTAGTTTGAAGTGTTTTGTCAAAGTTTATAGGCAACTTTTTTAATTAAAAAAAATGACGTTGCATTTGGAACGGTGCTTTTTCATGGATCAGACGGGCTTCATAAATGGACATTTTGGGTATACATGGACGGATTTAATCGAAAAAAATACCCAATTGTGATGTTTATGGGACATATAGGAGTGCCAACAAAGAAGCTCGTCAAAGGTAATGAATGTTTTCTATTTTATTTCTGCGTTTTGTGTAGCGCCGGCTACGCTAATTATTTTGTTTACGTCCCCTTTGGGTATTTCGGGGGTTGCATGCTATCAGATAATAGCTTCTCATGCTTTCGCCGAAAAGCATTTTAAAAATCTGACATGTTGGCTAGATTCACAACGAGTGTAGCTTTAATTGAGCACCCTGCATGTGTGTTTTAATGAAAGTTTGAGTTGTATCGAGTACTATTAGTTATCACTCTGAAATTTCCGCTGATGTTGGTCCCTGTACAGGGACAGCAGCCCTAAAAGGACAACAAAGTCAAGGTATTGGAGTGGCCATCACAAAGCACTGACCTCAATCCTAGAGAAAATTTGTTGGCAGAACTGAAAAAGCGTGTGTGAGCAAAGAGGCCTACAAACCTAACTCAGTTACACCAGCTCTGTCAGGAGGAATGGGCCAAAATTCACCCAACTTATTGTGGGAAGCTTGTGGAAGGCAACCCGAAACATTTGACCCAAGTTAAACAATTTAAAGGCAATGCTAACAAATACTAATTGAGTGTATGTAAACTTCTGACCCACTGGGAATGTAATGAAAGAAGTAAAAGCTGAAATAAATCATTCTCTCTACTATTGTTCTGACATATCACATTCTTAAAATAAAGTGGCAATCCTAACTGACCTAAGACAGGGAATCTTTACTAGACTGAGTTTAAATGTATTTGGCTAAGGTGTATGCAAACTTCCAACTTCAACTGTATGCAGGATGCTACCCACCCTCCACGGCTTGGCCTTCGCTCCAGACCAAAACTCCAAACCCATAACCTAATTATTACTAATTGCTTAATTACCTAAAGCAGAGATTACTGCTTTCAAGGTTTTCTTTTTCCAAGCTATTCGAAGGGTGCTCTAGCAAACAAACAGCAGAGACCCGAGGACACCATTCCAACCTGGAACTGAGTGAGTAGCATTTGGTCTGATGCTATTTTGAAAGCCTAGAAGAAAAATAAAAAAACGTTTTTTTAAATAATCAAGTGCATTACAGTGATATATTTTACTTTATGGGGACTGCATGCTGAGTTAAGGCTCCGAGGCTTGCAAGGACAGACCAAATACAAATTCAATTCGCACTAAATTGTGACGTAAACAGTCTTTGGGCCCAACAAGTGTCAGGAGTCTTTGAAGAGTCTTCTGAACCCCCCCTGCTGCTGTTCAAAGACCATTTTCTACAAGAAATCTGCCTCTAGAAATAAAAGCTTATCCCAAGTGTGTGTGACACCTACTACCATTGCCTGCTGCACTGCTGCTTGGATTACACCTGGCCATCTGTTTGCCGTCTGCCCTGCCCACACGCACTGTTAAGGCGAGTAACTATTAAATTACTATGGCTAGCCCAAGTCTATTCGTTATATATTATTTTTCTTTCTTGTGCATTTTGCTATTTTGCTATTTGCCTCATGACTCCTGCATACTTTGTTGACTACAACCTTCTTTACCCAACTGTGGGACAGACTATGTTTGTTCCCACACTCAGGACTCTCGATTGGTTACACAAACTTTTTGCCTCCCATCCTATTCTAACCACCTCTTGCCGGCTTTGTATTCATGTTACCTGATGAAATTGCTGTACAATATGATCTTGTTGCCATCTGATGCACATTCAGATATCATAAATCAGCACTGCAGAGCTCTCCCTGTACTCTGTCGTGCCTTGATTGTATTACAGTTGATGATAGCTGGAAATGTGCATTTACACCCTGGCCCACCTACTGTTGCTAGCCCCAATTCTGACTTGTGCTCTGATATCTGCTTCACTGATTTCTGATTTCGTAAAAGCCTGGGTTTTCTGCACGTTAACACTGGAAACTTATTACGTAAAATGGATCAATTGAAAGTGTGGGTTCACAGCTCAGAGTGCTATCGTCCTCCATCAGTATCGGCCTACGCTTGCTAAAAAACTTTAATAAGCAAGCCTTTCTTCATGAACTGTGTAACAAGTGCACTGAGAGTCAGGAAGAAAGTTCAGGGAGTGAGTGTTTTAATAAATATAATTAACAATAAACACGTAACACAAACAACGCACCAACATGAAAACAGAGTCAATAACACCTGAGGAAAGAACCAAGGGGAGTGACAGTTCTAGGGAAGACAATCAAGGAGTTGATGGAGTCCAGGTGAGTGTCCAGAGGCGCAGGTGCGCGAGACGATGGTGACAGTTGTGCGGGAGAGGGAGTATATGTGACAAACTGGCCTCTGTAAAATGGTATAGAATCAGCTTGAAGACGCTTGGACCTTCTTTTTTAATTTTTTTTCAGTGGTATTGTTAACAAACACGCCCCCCATAAAGAAATTAAAAACAGGTTCAGCCCTTGGTGCGGCCATGATCTTGCAGAGTTACTCCACCTCAAGAATTGCATTTGGCGAAAGGCTCGGCAAAAGGCTCAGGCTGACTGGCTATCATTCAAGCAAATGAGAAATAAGTGCATTCAGGCTACCCAGAAGGCCAAAGTTAGTTACTTTATGGAGCAGTTCTCTCTCTGAGGGTCTAAACCCAAGAAGTTCTGGAAAACGGTTAAAGACTTGGAGAATAAACCCTCCTCCTCACAGCTGCCCATGTCCCTTAATGTTGATGATGTGGTTGTTACTGACAAGAAGCACATGGCTGAGCTCTTTAATCACCACTATTTAATCTTCAGGCACTCTAAGATGTAAATAAACTATAATATTTCATACGGAAAGAAGTATGTTCAATAGGAAAGCAAAATTAGAAAGCGCGCCCTCACCCTCGCGCGCCGAATGACTGATAATGTTCCGGTGCTCTCCTCTCCAAAACTCAAAATTCTTGCTTGTTTTTTAAAAAACAAGCCTGAAACATTGAATAAAGATGGTTGACATATAGTGGAAGCCATAGGAATTGCAATCTGGGAGACGGAATTACATAGGACCCATAGCTTTCCACTGTAGGAGCCTGGGACCTAAATAATAAAAAATCTCTGGTTGGTTTTTCTTCTGTCATATCAATTCTATTATAGTCTCAGACATTATTGTAACAGTTTTAGAAACTTCAATGTGTTTTCTATCCAATGCCACCAATTATATGCATATCCTGGCATCTGGGCCTGAGTAACATGCCGTTTACTTTGGGCACGTCAGTCAGCCGGAAATTCAGGAATCTAGACCCTATCCCTAACCAGATTGATTAATTAAGTCAGGATTCCTATTTGACTCAGCCATGCCTCCTTGCCCATCCAGCATTTCCTCATCTCCCACCCCTTCTAATGTGACTATCCCTGATTGTCACGGGTAACTTGGTGCGTGAGGGAAGAATCAGGCGCAGAGAGCATATAGTTCCACAGGAAGACGTGTACTTTTAATATCGCACAGAAAATAATGCCGAACAAAACAGGGCGCGGAAAATGTGGACCAACCCAACGCAACAGGGTACCAGGTCCAGAGCACGAACACCAAAAAAACATACACACGTAACATATGAGTAATCCCGCACGAAACAAGGGCGGGTAAACTTATTATAAATAAGGAAGCCAATCAAGCACACAAATAGACAGGTGCAACTAATAAGACAAAACAAACAGGCAACGAAAAAGAGATCGGTTGCGGCTAATAGTCCAGTGACGACGACCGCCGAGCACCGCACGAACAGGCAGGGGGGCCAACTTCGGTGGAAGTCGTGACACTGATGCTTCTCCTTCTGTTTCCCCTGCCCGCTACAAAGTTTCTTCCTGCAGGCAGTCACTGAGTCCGAGGTGCTAAAGGAGCTCCTTAAACTTGACCCCAAAAAAACATCTGGGTCAGATGGTTTAGACGCTTTCTTCTTTAAGTTTGCTGCCCCTATAATCGCCAAGCCTATCTCCAACCGTTTTAATCTGTCTCTCCTTTCTAGGGAGGTTCCCATTGCTTGGAAGGCAGCCACAGTTCACCCTTTATTTAAAGGTTGAGATCAAGCAACCAATTTATATTATGCCCTGTTTATCCAAAGTGTTGGAAAAACTTGTCAATAATGAACTGACTGGCTTTCTTGATGTCTATAGCATACTCTTGGGTCTGCAACCTGGTTTCCGCTCAGATTATGGATGTGTCACTGCAACCTTAAAGGTCCTCAATGATGTCACCATTGCCCTTGATTATAAGCAATATTGTGCTGCTATTTTTATTGACTTGGCCAAAGCTTTTGATATGGTAGACCATTCCATTCTTGTGGGCCGGCTAAGGAGTATTGGTGTCTCTGAGGGGTCTTTGGCCTGGTTTTCTAACTACCTCTCTCAAAGAGTGCAGTGTATAAAGTCAGAAAATATGTTGTCTCAGCCACTGCCTGTCACCAAGGGAGTACCCCAAGGCTCAATCCTTGACCCCACGCTCTTCTCAATTTACATCAACAACATAGCTCAGGCAGTAGGAAGCTCTCTCATCCATTAAATGCAGATAATACACTCTTATACTCAACTCGGCCCCTCCCCAGATTTTGTGTTAAATACTCTACAACAAAGATTTCTTAGTGTACAACAAGCTTTCTCTATGCTTAACCTTGTTCTGAACACCTCCAAAACAAAGGTCATGTGGTTTGGTAAGAAGAATGCCCCTCTTCCCACAGGTGTTATTACTTCCTCTGAGGGTTTATAGCTTGGACTAGTCAACTCATACAAGTACTTGGGAGTAGGGCTAGACGGTGAACTGTCCTTCTCTCAGCACATATCAAAGCTGCAGGCTAAAGTAAAATCTAGACTTGGTTTCCTCTTTTGTAATCACTCCTCTTTCACCCTAGCTGCCAAACTAACCCTGATTCAGATGACCAGCCTACCCATGCTGGATTACGGCGACATAATTTATAGATCGGCAGGTAAGGGTGCTCTCAAGCGGGTAGATGTTCTTTACCATTCGGCTATCAGATTTGCCACCAATGCTCCTTATAGGACACATCACTGCACTCTATACTCTTCTGTAAACTGGTTATCTCTGTATACCTGTCGTATTTATAAAACCCTCATCCTCCAAATACAACACCCGTTCTGCCAGTCACATTCTGTTAAAGGTCCCGAGAGCACACACACATCCCTGGGTTGCTCCTCTTTTCAGTTTTCTGCAGCTATCAACTGGAACGAGCTACAACAAACACTCAAACTGGACAGTTTTATCTCAATAACTTCATTCAAAGACTCAATCATGGACACTCCTACTGACAGATGTGGCTGCTTTGTGTGATGTATTGTTATCTCGACCTTCTTGACTTTTGTGCTGTTGACTGTGCCCAATAATGTTTGTACCGTGTTTTGTGCTGCTACCATGATGTGTTGCTACCTTGTTGTTGTTTTGTTGTGTTGCTACCATGCTGTGTTGTCATGTGTTGCTGCCTTGCAATGTTGTTGTCTTAGGTAGTTTTGTGTTGTCTCTCTTGTTGTGATATGTGTTTTGTCCTATATTTATATATATATATATATATTTTTTTTTTGAATCCCAGGCCCCTGCCCTGCAGAAGGCCCTTTGCCTTTTGGTATGCTGTCATTGTAAAGAAGCATTTGGTCTTAACTGACTTGCCTAGTTTAATAAAGGTGAAATAAAAATTCTGAAAGGTGAATTTGTCACCTAGTGTCTGATGGAAAGCAGTTTTCCTGTGTTAAGCTCTATTCTGTTTTTTTTATACCCTAAAACCTCCCTAGTCCTTGCCAATGACAAGCAAACCCATAACATGATGCAGCCACCACCATGTTTGAAAATATGAAGAGTGGTACTCAGCAATGTGTTGTATTTGCCCCAAACATAACGTTTTTTTTTTCAGGACATAAAGATTGTTTCGTTGCCACATTGTCTTTGCATGTTTTGGAGTATTTCTATTTTGTACAAGCTTCCTTCAATTCACTCCATTGTTTAGGTTAGTATTGTGGAGTAACTACTATGTCGTTGATCCATCCTCAGTTTTCTCCCATCACAGTCATTAAACCCTGTCATTGTTTTAAAGTCACCATTGGCCTCGGGGTGAAATCCCTGAGCGGTTTCCTTCCTCTCCGGCAACTGAGTTAGGAAAGAAACCTGTATCTTTGTAGTGACTGGGTATATTGATACACCATCCAAAGTGTAACTAATATTTTCACCATGCTCAAAGGGATATTTAATGTCTGCTTTTTTCTCTCCCTGGACTTTGTGATTGAATCTGTGTTTGAAATACACTGCTCAACTGAGGGACCATTGTATGTGCGGGGTACAAAGATGAGGTAGTCATAACAAAATTATGTTAAACACTATTATTGCATACAGAGGGATTCAATGCAACTTATGTGACTTGATTGGCAAATATTTACTCCTGAACGTATTTAGGCTTGCCATAACAAAGGTTTTGAATACTTATTGACTCAATACATTTTAGCTTTTCATTTTGAATTAACTTGTAAAACATAATTCCACTTTGACATTATGGAGTATTGTGTGTGTGACACAAAATCTCAATTCAATTCATTTTAAATTCAGGCTGTAACACAACACAATGTGGATAAAGCATATTATTGTTATCTGTTAACATGTCACATAGTTTATTATTTTCATCAAGACCGTTACAATTTCCATTTTGGCTGATGCATGATGCAAAATCACTGCCATTTTTTTTTAAACATAGCAACTGACGATGCCATATTTTCCAACCCATACAGCGCCTTGAATAACAGGATTTGTTGTGTATTTATCCACACCAAGGTAAAATCAGCATTTACACAAGACAAAATGATAATTTCTGTGCCCCCATACTCCTGCAGCATAAGTATAAATACGGTATGTAGCACCAATGAATCAAACAGTTTAGTGAAACATTTAAATGGTAGCCACCCATGGCTTTGTACTTTGCAATGATGGCACCAAGGGCACAATTCGCATGGTTAGATATGTACTTAACAGACACATTGTGATCCACAAAGTCTTTGATAATCAATCCCATATACTTGTACTCACTGATCATATCTACTGTGGCCTGGAGCACAGCAGTGTTCTAGTCACTGCTGAATTCCAATAGTGTACTACCTTAGTTTTGTCCACATTGATATTCAGATTCAATTGTCCACACCAGTTAAAAACAATATAAAACATTTATTGAAGCTTATCTTCACTTTCAGAGATCAGTACAATGTCATCTGCATATAAAAGAAGAGGCACTATGATTTATGACTGGAGGGATGGAGTTGGAAGCTCCAGGGAAAGAAGCCTGAGTGATAAATGGAGCCCCAGTAGGGTTAAGCGAGGACAGGTTCTTAACGGGGATCACTGGGTCCTCTGGGGCTCTGCTTAGAGTCACAATCCATTGGATTACTTGGATCAGCCTCTCTCAGATCTACAGCCCTGAGTGTGTTTAATCCACTTTCATGTACTCTTTCTCTCCCTCTCCCTTCCTACTCTCTCTCTCTCTCCCACCCCTCCCAGGTGGGTACATTAGAGCGGGGTATCCTCCAGGTGCGTTACCCGGTGTGGCCTCGCTATGGCAGTTTTCTGGAGACGGTATCAGATGACCGCCACCTGACGGTAGCCACTCTGGAGGAGAGGCCTTTTGTCATCGTAGAAAACGTGGACCCCGACACGGGCACCTGCGTACGCAACACCGTGCCTTGCCGACGCCAGTCCAACCGCACCGAGAGGTACACACGCACGCACCAACAACAACATGCAAATTGCAAATGTATACAGATGGCTGCACATAAAGTTGAAGTCGGAAGTTTACATGCACTTAGGTTGGAGTCAATAAAACTTGTTTTTCAACCACTCCACAAATTTCTTGTTATCAAACTATAGTTTTGGTAAGTTGGTTAGGAAATCTACTTTGTGCATGACACAAGTGATTCTTCCAACAATTGTTTACAGACAGATTATTTCACTTATAATTCACTGCATCACAATTCCAGTGGGTCAGACGTTTACATACACTAAATTGACTGTGCCTTTAAACAGCTTGGAAAATTCCAGAAAATGATGTCATGGCTTTAGAAGCTTCTGATAGACTAATTTACATAATTTGAGTCAATTGGAAGTGTACCTGTGGAGGCTGGCGTAAACAGATACAAAAGTATCTATATCCACAGTAAAATGAGTCCTATATCGAATAACCTGAAAGGCCACTCAGCATGGAAGCCACTGTTCCAAAGCAGCCATAAAAAAAGACGGTTTGCAATTGCACATGGGGACAAAGATCATACTTTTGGGAGAAGTGTTCTCTGGTCTGATGAAACAAAAATGGAACTGTTTGGCCATAATGACCATTGTTATGTTTGGAGGAAAAAGGGGGAGGCTTGCAAGCCGAAGAACACCATCCCAACCGTGAAGCACGGGGTGGTAGCATCATGTTATGGGGGTGCTTTGGTGCATGAGGGACTGGTGCACTTCACAAAATAGATAGCATGAGGAAGGAATATTATTTGGACATATTGAAGCAACTTCTCAAGTCAGGAAGTTAAAGCTTGGTCGCAAATGGATCTTCCGAATAGACAATGACCCCAAGCATACTTCCAAAGTTGTAGCAAAATGGCTTAAGGACAACAAAGTCAAGGTATTGGAGTGGCCATCACAAAATCCTGACCTCAATCCTCTCAAAAATGTGTGGACAGAACTGAAAAAGCATGTGCGAGCAAGCAGGCCTACAAACCTGACTCAGTTACACCAGCTCTGTCATGAGGAATGGGCCAAAATTCACCCATCTTATTGTGGGAAGCTTGTGGAAGGCTACCCGAAATGTTTGACCCAAGTTAAACATTTTAAAGGCAGTGCTACCAAATACTAATTGAGTGTATGTAAACTTCTGACCCACTGGGAATGTGATGAAAGAGATACAAGCTGAAATAAATCATTCTCTCTACTATTATTCTGACATTTCACATTCTTAAAATAAAGTGGTGATCCTAACTGACCTACCACAGATAATTTTTACTTGAATTAAATGTCAGGAATTGTGAAAAACTGAGTTAAATGTATTTGGCAAAGGCACATCTGGTAAACACATACTGGAAGCTAGATTTTGAGACCGGGATACTTGTATACATTTAAAACACACAAACATACATGCATACACTAGGATGCACTGTTGTCAGAGCACATAGCAGCTGTGTGATCAAACCACGTGCATGAGCACACCTGGAGAGAAACGGATTACTAATAGGAGCCAACCCATAACACAACAATGACACACCAGGGGCCAACCATTTACACACTTGTTACATACCCGCTGTGCATCCTTTCGACATTCACACGAGTCAGCACATCAATTATCGGCCCAGTATATTAATAGTGGAGAGATGTGTGGGGAGAGTAGTTGTGCGCGATGGCACATTGATTGGCTGTAAAGAAGACTTATCTGCCAACACTGGCATATATATCATGCCACTGTCGGGTAGAAATCACACAACCCTCTCTTTCTCTTTCTCCTGATTCAACGCTTTATTGGCATGAATGGGTGGTTGTCACTGTTGCCAGAGCAATGTACATGAAGTATTACATAAATTAACCATGTGTTTGAGCAACAATAATAATAATATATAGGAAAATAATAAAGAAAACATTTAACAAACAGCAACAATTGAGAAATATAAATCTGCAAGGGCTATTGTTTCTCTTACATTATGACAGGCCAGAACATCATCTGGAGCAACATCTACTGTCTCTACATTTTCTCCAAACAAAATGCAGATTTTCTCCTCAACAGGCAGGTCAAGAAATCCTGCAATTCTGTCTTCAAATTTCAGGAGATAAATGCCTCTGATTGATTCGTATTTTGAGCAGTGGAGTAGGAAGAGCTGCTCATCATCTACTTCACCTGACCCACAGTGCTTACTTAGTCTTTCTTCTCTGACCTTCCATGCTTTTCCATGGCGTTCTGTCTCTATTGCCAGGCTATGGTCTCTCTCTCTCTCTCTGGTCCCTCTCTCGGTGTCTCTCTCGGTGTCTCTCTCTCTCTCTGTCACACCCTGACCATAGTTTGCTTTGTATGTTTCTATGTTTTGGTTGGTCAGGGTGTGAGCTGGGTGGGCATTCTATGTTACATGTCTAGTTTGTCTAGTTCTATGTTTGGCCTGATATGGTTCTCAATCAGAGGCAGGTGTTCGTCATTGTCTCTGATTGGGAACCATATTTAGGTAGCCTGTTTGGTGTTGGGTTTTGGTGGGTGATTGTCCTTATGTCCTTGTTCTGTGTGTATGTGCACCAGTATTAGGCTGTTTGGTGTTTGGTTTTGTGGGTGATTGTCCTTAGTGTCTTGATGTCCTTGTTCTGTGTGTATGTGCACCAGTATTAGGCTGTTTGGTGTTGGGTTTTGGTGGGTGATTGTCCTTAGTGTCTTGATGTCCTTGTTCTGTGTGTATGTGCACCAGTATTAGGCTGTTTGGTGTTGGGTTTTGTGGGTGATTGTCCTTAGTGTCTTGATGTCCTTGTTCTGTGTGTATGTGCACCAGTATTAGGCTGTTTGGTGTTTGGTTTTGTGGGTGATTGTCCTTAGTGTCTTGATGTCCTTGTTCTGTGTGTATGTGCACCAGTATTAGGCTGTTTGGTGTTTGGTTTTGTGGGTGATTGTCCTTAGTGTCTTGATGTCCTTGTTCTGTGTGTATGTGCACCAGTATTAGGCTGTTTGGTGTTGGGTTATGTGGGTCCTTAGTGTCCTTATGTCCTTGTTCTGTGTGTATGTGCACCAGTATTAGGCTGTCTCGGTTTTCCTTACGTTTATTGTTTTGTAATTTTTGTATTAGATTCGTGTTACTTCAGTTTCATTAAACATGGATCGCAATAGCCACGCCGCATTTTGGTCTGACTCTCTTTCACATACAGAAAACCGTGTCTCTCGCTCTCTCTCTCTCCCCCCCCCCCCCCCCCTGCTTGGGGAGTAATCAACACTACGGGCTACCAGGGAAAACCAGAACGAGAGAAAGAGGGAGAGAGTTAGTGAAAGTAAAATAAAGGATGTTAATCATATGTTGGGTGACATGGCTCTTCTCCGTGGCAGATGTTTGGTGTAATTGAAAGGTTTTTTTACTCATTAAAACTCCTCTCTTTGGACAGCGGCTGGTCTCATTGGCAACATAACTGAACTCCAATAAGTGAGTATCGTAAACAGGTTGTTTGTTCAGCAACAAAAACCAATGCATGTGCAATTATGGGGCAAAACAGACAGAGTTGGCTTAGATTGTTGACATGTAAACTATATTTAGTCTCAAATGTTTGAAAACAAATACATTTGCACAATGAGCACTTGTGTCAAATACACCATTATCCTGTCGTTGCTAGCAAATTTGAGCCATATTAGCATAGATGTGACATCAGTAAAAACACTTCAAATCAAGACAGTTTCATCTTGTTCCTGATACCATCTGAAACAAGCCACACCCACGATTCCCCACATGGCAACATCTTGTCATCGTTAGCTATCTGGCCCATCCCAAATCACAACACACAGACTTCTGCCCCATTTGAAGCGTGTGCACCGTTTTCGTTAAGTTGTCAGCTAACCCTTCTTTAAGGCACAGTCAAAAGCACCCTCTCTAACTGACTGTGGGCTAGCCGCAACAGTGATGCTATTGGTGCGTGATCCTACATGCTGTACTATGCTTTGTCTGGGTAGAATCCTAACTTGTCCACGTGTGGGTATCTGACTAATGTAGTTGGCGTATACCTGCGAGCAGTACGGGTTTGGGGACGCCCAGAGTGCGCGAGAGTTGTATTGCAATGGCAGAATATTCAAGTGCAGTACTGCAAGACCTTTGTTTAGTTATGTAGAAGCTTTGGGACAATTGCAACAACTGATGGCCACGAGATTATCACCAGCCCTCGTTAAACTCTCGATACGAGCTAAAACCACCTGCACAACAGATCTCAATTGCAACCATCGTCCACCACTGTTAAACATCTGCATAATGCCGATTTCGGGGTTATCTTTTAGTCCTGATTCCAACCAACATTTTTCAATACTATTTTGTTCTCTGGTGGGTATTATCATCGGAACATTTTAATCTTGCTAGTTTTTTAAATGTTTATTTTTTATTTCACCTTTATTTAACCAGGTAGGCTAGTTGAGAACCAGTTCTCGTTTGCAACTGCGACCTGGCCAAGATAAAGCAAAGCAGTGTGACACAGACAACACAGATTTACACATGGAGTAAACAATAAACAAGCCAATAACACAAACAAGTCAATGACACAGTAGAGAAAAGAAAGTATGTACAGTGTGTGCAAAAGGCATGAGGAGGTAGGCAATAAATACGCCATAGGAGCGAATAATTACAATTTAGCAGATTAACACTGGAGTGATAAATGAGCAGATGATGATGTGCAAGTAGTGACACTGGTGTGCAAAAGAGCAGAAAAGTAAATAAAATAAAAACAGTATGGGCATGAGGTAGGTAGATTGGGTGGGCTATTTAATGATGGACTATGTACAGCTGCAGTGATCGGTTAGCTGCTCAGATAGTTGATGATTAAAGTTGGTGAGGGAAGTAAAAGTCTCCAACGTCAGCGATTTTTGCAATTCGTTCCAGTCACTGGCAGCAGAGAACTGGAAGGAAAGGTGGCCAAATGAGGTGTTGGCTTTGGGGATGATCAGTGAGATGAGCAGACTAAGAGTGATGTATCTATTTGACGACTGAAACAAAGTATTTCCTTTTCTACCATGGCAAATCTACTGTGGCAATTTTCCTGACACGTTGTATGAATGGAAAAAAATTATGTTAAAGGTGTAGCCTATTCTTAATTATTTTATTTGTCTCCAATTTATGCTCTCCATTAAATGCAACGGTCTTTAAAAGAAAATTGTCTGATATGGTCATATCAAGATTGAGGGTAAAATATCCCTGGACAGTCCATATTAGAAATTTGCAACAATATCAAGTAAATCATGATTGAGTCATATAATCTATATTTGTTTATCAAATGAAAATGTAGTCATTTACGTTATACATTGAAAGACAATTATTTTATTTTGCCATTTAAGGTGAAGCATTTTAATGAAATGAGGGCTACTACTTCTATCTTCTTAGACATCAATCAGCCTTGATTTCTGATGCTTCTGATTGGGTGATAATTCATTCGGGGCGGAGTAGAGAATCTAGACCAGCTATCTGGTATCATAATCACTTGACATGGTAACAACGAGAGATCAACTGATTTTTTTTGTTGCAATCAAGCTTAGTCATCTCCCATTTGTAGCGTTTTAAGGAATCCAGCGGTAACCTGCAGGACTGCGTTAAATTCTGCCTGTTGGTTGCAATCGAGCCATAGGTATTAGCATCACATACCTAAGGGTACACCACTGGCAATCTCCCCACTGAAACATATGTTCTCAATCTTCCTTCCTCATTATTTCTTTCTCCACCATTCTCTGTCTTCCTTCCTCATAGCAAAGGACGTTTTTTTTTGTGTTATAGCTTTAGATTTCCTCCCTCTGTTCACATTGTTTCATACTGCTGTAGTCTCAGGGAAGAACCCTGGAGCAACAGAGCCATCGCTAATCCTCAGGTGTGTCTGTGTGCGTGTGTGTGTGTAGGGTTGGGGGGAGATAGAGGAAGCAGTTTTTTTGTTGTGTAGCACACACACACACACACACACACACACACACACACATTAGAACACCCTAACTCAGAGCTCTTAACCTGCAGCGTTTAGCCCAGGCAGCTGGTGAGATGAGGGAGACGGGGACAGACCTGTTTACTCTAGGTCAAACAACAACAAACATCCCCTCTCTTTCATCCCTCTCTCTCTGTCCTCCCCCTCTACGTACACATCATTAGACAGTGGGGTCGAGGGGAGGCTGGAGGTGACGGATCATCACCGCTCTGTGTGTGTGTGTGTCAGTGTTCCTCCAAACACCCTAATGGCCTGTGTTTAGAGTCTGTCTCTGGCCCTCAGACATCCAAGGTTTCAGACTGGACTGTGTGTGTGTGTGTGTGTGTGTGTGTACATGTCTGCCCCTCTGACTGCGTGTGTGCATCTCTGTCTCTGTTTGTGTGTGATTATGTGTGTCTGTGTCTGGGGGATACCGATTTACTGTTGTCGTTCGTGTCTGCAGAACAGGTCCTTGATTCCCAGTCATTAGTACAGAGTACAGTTTGCTCTTTGCTCTGCTATGATGCTGTTTAGCTTATTGATCTGATATGTCTCACATCTTCAGCCATCAGGACTCACTGTGCTCCTGCTGTTTAGGAGGTCAATAATAGGACATATTAGGTCAATTAGGAGTTCTTCTTCTTTCTCCAAAAACGTATCATGCTTCACCTACGTTCTTTCTCTCTCTCTCTCTCTCTCTCTCTCTCTCTGTGGGTCGATCTCTGCAATATCTCAGGTCACTGAAGAATTTACTAATCTCTGTTCTGTGTGTGTGCTCCTCCTCTCCCTACAGTATTGTGGGCCACTCGGAGCCCTACACCAAGCTGTGCTGTAAGGGGTTCTGTATAGACATTCTGAAGAAGCTGTCTCGCACCATTAAGTTCTCCTACGACCTCTACCTGGTCACTAACGGGAAACATGGAAAGATGATCAGTGGCATCTGGAACGGCATGATCGGAGAGGTGAGAGGAACACTAATGCAAAACCCCATATCAAACCCTAGTCTATGGGGATCTGAGAGTAATCCGTAGGTGTAACCAATGTGGTAAAAGCTCCACTGGCATTCTGATAGCACACTTGATTACACTTATCAAGGCTTTCATGGTCCGTTGATTAGTGTCATCAAGTGTGTTAGTGCTGGCCTGGGACAAAAGCCTGCACATCCAGGAGTTTTCCAGGACCAGGAGTGCAGAACATTACAGGAGATGTCTGTGCTCGGGCAGAGGTGGTGGGTAGCATAGAGGCTCGAGAGGTGTACCAGTAGCTTGGAATGCTGCTGTTTCAAATCCCAGAACGATAACAATTGGAATATAAACTAGCTTCTCCATAAATAGCTACAGTGCTCCTACTCCGAACTATGTGCTGTGTGTTCCATGGGAGCAGGAGAGAAAAAGAGGCAGTGGTCAGTGGCAGTGGTTACCTGGGTAGGTGTACAGTAGCTCTGCCTATCTCTTTGATGGTGCATTTTAACTAGGCAATGGTGTATGAGGACATGCACATATGGTGCTGAAGATGCAAAACACACACATCAAACACAGTTGCATCCTAAGGCGTACGCCTTAACAGGTGTTCCTCATGAGAACATCACTGCCTGCATTCCTCTGCCCAGAGGCTCAATACTTTGTATGTGTTTGACATATTTTGAGTGAATTCTAGAGAAAAATACCATAGTGTGCACACTTATATACAGCTCATTCAGAAAGTATTCAGACCCCTTGACTTTTTCCACATTTTGTTACAGTATAGGCTTCTTCTGAAAATGATTCAATCGTTTTGTTCTCTCAATCTACACACAATACCCCATAATTAGTTTCTCTCCAGATCCTCTCAAGCTCTGTTAGGTCACTGCACAGCTATTTTCAGGTCTCTGCAGAGATGTTCAATCTTGGTTCAAGTCCAGGGTCTGGCTGGGCCACTTAAGGAACTTCAGAGACTTGTCCCCAAGCCAGTCCTGCGTTCTGTTGGCTGTGTGCTTAGGGTTGTTGTCCCGTAGGAAGGTGAACCTTCGCCCCAGTCTGAGGTCCTGAGCGCTCTGCGGCAGGTTTTCATCAATGAACTCTTTGTACATTGCTCCATTCATCTTTCCCTCAATCTTAACTGGTCTCCCAGTCCCTGCCACTAAAAACATCCCCACAGCATGATGCTGCCACCACCATGTTTCACTGTAGGGATAGTGCCAGGTTTCCTCCAGAGGTGACGCTTGGCAATCAGTAAAAGAGTTCAATCTTGGTTTCATCAGACCAGAGAATCTTGTTTCTCATTGTCTGAGAGTCCTTTACAGTAGAGAGAGTCCTTTACTCCAAGCGACCTGTCATGTGCCTTTTACTGAGGAGTGGCTTCTGTCTGGCCACTCTACCATAAAGGCCTGATTGGTAGAGTGCTGCAGAGATGGTTGTCCTTCTGGAAGGTTCTCCCATCTCCATAGAGGAACTCTGGAGCTCTGTCAGAGTGACCGTCAGGTTCTTTGCCACCTCCACGACCAAGGCCCTTCTTCCCCGATTGCTCAGTTTGGCCGGGCGGCCAGCTCTAGGAAGAGTCTTGGTGGTTCCAAACTTCTTCCATTTAAGAATGATGGAGGCCACTGTTTTCTAGGGGACCTTCAATGCTGCAGAAATGTTTTGGTACCCTTCCCCAGATCTGTGCCTAGATACAATCCTGTCTCAGAGCTCTGCTGACAATTGCCTCGACCTTATGGTTTGGTTTTTGCTCTGACATGCACTGTCAACTGTGGGACCTTATATAGTCAAGTGTGTGCCTTTCCAAATCAAGTCCAATCAATTGAATTTACCGCAGGTGGACTCCAATCAAGTTGTAGAAACATCTCATGGATGATCAATGGAACCTGGATGCACCTGAGCTCAATTTCGAGTCTCATAGCAAAGGGTCTGAATACTTATGTAAATTAGGTATTTCTGTTTTTTATTTTTAATAAATTAGCCAACATTTCCATAAACCAGTTTTCGCTTTGTCGTTATGGGATATTGTGTGTAGTTTGATGAGGACATTTTTTATTTAATACATTTTAGAATAAGGCTGTAACGTAACAAAATGTGAAAGGGTCTTAACTTTCTGAACTGCACTGTACGTTAACAGTGGGATTATGTACAGTAAATCCTATTGTCAGTTGTATAATGTAAAGATGCACATGTATCAACCTGACACTCTCTTTTCCTCACCCTGTCTCATCCCTCACCCTCTCCTCTCCCAGGTGTTCTATAGGAAAGCAGACATGGCCATAGGTTCTCTCACCATAAATGAGGAGCGTTCTGAGATCATCGACTTCTCCGTGCCCTTCGTTGAGACGGGCATCAGCGTCATGGTTGCCCGTAGCAATGGGACTGTCTCCCCCTCCGCCTTCCTTGGTGAGACAGTAGGATTGATTAATTGATTGACTTGAGATAATGTAAATATAATTTGATCTGAGTTCGGTTTAGTTGAATTACTCCAATAGCTATCATTAGGCTATGGGGAAGACAAAATGATCCTAGATGTGTGCCTAAGAGTAATGTACCTGTATTGTAAGCTATGATGCCTCTCCCCATGGATGCAGCAGGACCGCTAGCTCCCATGGCAACGCTCAGTGAGCACAAACGTGTGTGTGTGGCCTACTTTACTGAGTTCTGTCTCAGTGGTCTGTTTTTTCTGCTTTAGGAAACTTTAGATTAAAGTTTTATCCCGCAGATATGACTAAATCCCACATAAACCCTGAAACAACAAAATCAAAATGAAAACAAGTTGCTGGATATTTTCCCATGTTAAAATGTATAATTTTATCTCTGCCTCTTCTCTCCCTGATCTTCAAATTACAGTATGTATAATTACCTTGTTTGAGCCTGGCAGTACAAAAGCTAACACGACAACCAAAGGAATGGATGAAGAATCCCATGATTACCGTTAATTCATCTTTAGAGACTATGCAGAAGACATTGTTAGCCATTATTGGCCAGTCCAAAATACATGAAAAGAAAGATGTCTCTCTCTCCTTCTCTCTTTGCCCTCCGTCCCTTTCCCTCCTTGACTCTCATCCTCTCCACTAGAGCCCTATAGCCCAGCGGTGTGGGTGATGATGTTTGTAATGTGCCTGACCGTGGTCGCTGTGACTGTATTCGTGTTTGAGTACTTCAGTCCTGTCGGGTACAACCGAAGCTTGGTCAGTGCCAAAGGTGAGTTGAGACAAACCTGTCTGCTAGCCTGGATTTAGCTCAGAGGGCTAACACAGGAGACCCAGGTTCAAACTCAGTTGCCTTTAAATTGTTTAACTTGGGTAAAACGTTTCGGGTAGCCTTCCACAACCTATCCACAATAAGTTGGGTGGATTTTGGCCCATTCCTCCTGACAGAGCTGGTGTAACTGAGTCAGGTTTGTAAGCCTCCTTGCTCGCACACGCTTTTTCAGTTCTGCCACACATTTTCTAGAGGATTGAGGTCAGGGCTTTGTGATGGCCAATCTAATACCTTGACTTTGTTGTCCTTAAGCCATTTTGCTACAACATTGGAAGACCTTAATCCTCTAGAAAATTTGTGGGCAGAACTGAAAAAGCGTGTGCGAGCAAGGAGGCCTACAAACCTGACTCAGTTACACCAGCTCTGTCAGGAGGAATGGGCCAAAATTCACCCAACTTATTGTGGATAGGTTGTGGAAGGCTACCCGAAACGTTTGACCCAAGTTAAACATTTTAAAGGCAATGCTACCAAATACTAATTGAGTGTATGTAAACTTCTGACTCGCTGGGAATGTGATGAAAGAAATACAAGCTGAAATAAATAATTCTCTCTAGTTATTCTGACATTTCACATTCTTAAAATAAAGTGGTGATCCTAACTGACCTAAGACAGAGAATTTGTATCTGGATGTCAGGAATTTTTTAAAACTGAATTTAAATGTATTTGGCTAAGGTGCATGTAAACTTCTGACTTCAACTGTATATAGACAGTACCAGTCAGAAGGTTGGACACACCTATTCATTCAAGGGTTTTTATTTATTTGTACTATTTTCTGCATTGTAGATTAAAAGTCAAGACATCAAAACTATGAAATAACACATGTGGAATCATGTAATACCCCAAAAAGTGTTAAACAATCAAAATGTATTTTATAGTTGAGATTCTTCAAATAGCCACCCTTTGCCTTGATGACAGCTTTGCACTCTCTTGGCATTCTCTCAACCAGCTTCACCTGGAATGCTTTTCCAGTCTTGAAGGAGTTCTCACATATGCTGAGCACTTGTTGGCTGCTCTTCCTTCACTCCGCTGTCCGACTCATCCCAAACCATCTCAATCGAGGCCAGGCCATCTGATACAGCACTCCATCAATCTCCTTGGTAAAATAGCCCATACACATTCGGGAGGTGTGTTTTGGTGTGTTCATTTTCCTGTTGAAAAACACCCGTTAACCCCAAACCAGATGGGATGGCGTATTTCTGCAGAATGCTGTGGTCGCCATGCTGGTTAAGTGTGCCTTGATTTATAAATAATTCACTGACAGTGTCACCAACAAAGCATCCCCACACTATCACACCTCATGCTTCACGGTGGGAACCACACATGCGGAGATCATCAATTCACTTACTCTGCGTCTCACAAGGACACAGCGGTTGGAACCAAAAATCTAAAATTTGGACTCATCAGACCAAAGGACAGAATTTCACCAGTTTAATGTCCATTGCTCATGTTTCATGGCCCAAGCAAGTCTCTTCTTCTTATTGGTGTCCTTTAATGGTGGTTTCTTTGCAGCACTTTGGCCATGAAGGCCTGATTCACACTGTCTCCTCTGAACAGTTGATGTTGAGATGTGTCTTTTACTTGAACTCTGAAGCATTTATTTGGGCTGCAATTTCTGGGGCCGGTAACTCTAATGAACTTATCCTCTGCAGCAGAGGTAACTCTGGGTCTTCCTTTCCTGTGGTCGGTCCTCATGAGAGCCAGTTTCATCATTAGGCTTGATGGTTTTTGCGACTGCACTTGAAGAAACCTTCAAAGTTCTTGAAATGTTCCAGATTGGCCGACTTTCATGTCTTAAAGTATTGGTGGACTGTCATTTCTCTTTGCTTATTTGAGCTGTTCTTGCCATAATATGGACTTGATATTTTACCAAACAGGGCTATCTTCTGTATACCACCCATACCTTGTCACAACATAACTGACTGGCACAATGCATTCCAGGTGACTTTCTCATGAAGCTGGTTGAGAGAATGCCACGCGTGTACAAAGCTCTCATCAAGGGAAAGTGCGGCTACTTTCTACTTTAAAGAATCTCAAATATAAAATATATTTAGATTTGTTTAACACTGTTTTGGTTACTACATGATTCCATATGTGTTATTTCGTAGTTGTGATGTCTTCACTATTATTCTACAATGTATAAAATAGTAATAATAAAGAAAAAACCTGGAATGAGTTGGTGTGTCCAAACTTTTGACTGGTACTGTATATTCCGGACAACTTGGGGAGCCAAATAAAATCACCCACCGAAGGAAGTCGACCCACGGGCCACCTGTTGGGGAAGCCTTTACAGGTTATGAAACAGAATGTCCTACAGAGAGTCCCCGGGAGACTGTGGGGTATAGCCATACACAAAACAAAGACGGCTATTCAATCCCAGCATGCCGAGATGCCAAAGCTCGCTCTCGTCTCACTGTCTGAAAGGTCACTTCCTGGTTTAATTAACGTTTGTCGCTAGGCTAATCTGACGGAGATGGATGTGGCTCCGCTAAGATGAGCAAGATGGATGGACTTAGGGTGTGTTCCCCAACACGACACACAGCTAGAAGCAGGCTAGCGGCAAGCGCAGTGTTCCCCAACACGACACACAATTAAAGGCTAATGCTGTCTTCCACAACATGATACACACCAGGTGGAGGCAGGCTAATGGCTAACCTTTCAGTGGCTAGGCTAATGCTGAGAGGATCGCTAATGCTGCTGGGTAGAGTGATGGGTTAGGGAACGACCTATGAATAGAAACACTATATAAGTTTGACCTTTTCAGCTCTCTATAAGGCCTAGTAGTGGCCTATAGAAATAAGCTAATTGGAAATTCATGATTCTGTCATCAACAGTATAGGAACATGGACGTATAAGGATTATGTTTCATGAAACACATCAACAACACTGAATCTTGGGAGCTTCATTGATCCATTCATCCAATTGGACATCTGCTAATGAGGCTGTTATGATACCTTGGGTTTATTAACCAAACATCTAATCTCCACCTCCCTCTCCTCCCTAACATCCCCCCGCCTCTAACTCTCAATGGTAATGTAAAGTGTTTTGTATTTTGAAAATACAAATGACAGAATTTAGAAAATACAAAATACATTGGAGTGTAGTTCAGCCCAGTGTAATTCAAATAAAAAAATACTCAGAAGTAATTAAAATATGTATTTCAAATACACTACCGGTCAAAAGTTTTAGAACACCTACTCATTCAAGGGTTTTTCTTAATTTTTTTTACTATTTCATACATTGTAGAATAATAGTGAAAACATCAAATATGAAATAACACATACGGAATCATGTAGTAACCAAAAATTGTTAAACAAATCAAAATATACTATATATTTGAGATTCTTCAAATAGCCACCCTTTGCCTTGATGTCAGCTTTGAACACTCTTGGCATTATCTCAACCTGCTTCATGAGGTAGTCACCTGGAATTCATTTCAAGTAACAGGTGTGCCTTCTTAAAAGTTAATTTGTGGAGTTTCTTTCCTTCTTAATGTGTTTGAGACAATAAGTTGTGTTGTGACAGGGTAGGGGGGTATACAGAAGAATCATATTTGGTAAAAGATCAAGTCCATATTATGGCAAGAACAGCTCTAATAAGCAAAGAGAAATGACAGTCCATCATTACTTTAATTTTAAGACATGAAGGTCAGTCAATATGGAAAATGTCAAGAACTTTGAAAGTTTCTTCAAGTGCAGTCGCAAAAAACATCAAGCTCTATGATGAAACTGGCTCTCATGAGGACCGCCACAGGAATGGAAGACCCAGAGTTACCTCTGCTGCAGAGGATACGTTCATTAGAGTTACCAGCCTCAGAAATTGCAGCCCAAATGAATATTTCACAGAGTTCAAGTAACAGACACATCTCAACATCAACTGTTCAGAGGAGACTGTGTGAATCAGGCCTTCATGGTTGAATTGCTGCAAAGAAACCACTACTAAAGGACACCAATAATAAGAAGAGACTTGCTTGGGCCAAGAAACTTGTGCAATGGACATTAGACCAGTGGAAATTTGTTGTTTGGTCTGGTCCAAATAGGAGATTTTTGGTTCCAACTGCCATGTCTTTGTGAGACGTGGTGTGGGTGAACGGAGGATATCTGCATGTGTATTTCCCACCATAAAGCATGGAGGAGTAGGTGTTATGGTGTGGGGGTGCTTGGCTGGTGACCAGGCACACTTAACCAGCATGGCTACCGCAGCATTCTGCAGCGATACACCATCCCATCTGGTTTGGGCTTAGTGGGGCTATCATTTGTTTTTCAACAGGACAATGACCCAAAACACACCTGCAGGCTGTGTAAGGGCTATTTTACCAAGGAGATTGATGGAGTGCTGCATCAGATGATCTGGCCTCCACAATCACCTGACCTAAACCAAATTGAGATGGTTTGGGATGAGTTGGACAGCAGAGTGAAGGAAAAGCAGCCAACAAGTGCTCAGCATGTGTGGGAACTCCTTCAAGACTGTTGGACAAGCATTCCAGGTGAAGCTTGTTGAGAGAATGCCAAGAGTGTGCAAAGCTGTCATCAAGGCAAAGGGTGGCTATTTGAAGAATCTCAACTATAAAATACATTTTGATTGTTTAACACTTTTTTGGTCCACATGTGTTATTTTGTAGTTTTGATGTCTTCACTATTATTCTACCATGTATAAAATAGTAAAAATAAAGAAAAACCCCTGAATGAGTAGGTGTACTACAACTGTTGACCTGTAGTGTATATGTAATAAAAATACTGCCCATCTCTGCTCCTTCCCCCCCAGCGCCCGGAGGTCCTACCTTCACCATAGGGAAGTCAGTGTGGCTACTGTGGGGCATCGTGTTCAATAACTCAGTCCCCATTGAGAACCCTAAAGGCACAACCAGTAAGATCATGGTGTTGGTGTGGGCCTTCTTCGCTGTCATCTTCCTGGCCTCCTACACTGCCAACCTGGCTGCCTTCATGATCCAGGAGCAGTACATAGACACTGTGTCTGGACTGTCTGACAAGAAGGTAGGACAACTAATCAATCACCTGAGTCATCCATCAATCCATCCTGATAACTGTCCTCTCTGGGCTCGTCCTGTCAACGATTCTCCCTGTCAGACCATAGCATTCACACACACACACACACACACACACACACACACACACACACACACACACACACACACACACACACACACACACACACACACACACACACACACACACACACACACACACACACACACACACACACACACACACACACACACACACACACACACACACACACACACACACACACACACACACACACACACACACACACACACACACACACACACACACACACACACACACACACACACACACACACACACACACACACACACACACACACACACACACACACACACACACACACACACACACACACACACACACACACACACACACACACACACACACACACACACACACACACACACACACACACACACACACACACACACACACACACACACACACACACACACACACACACACACACACACACACACACACACACACACACACACTTCGTGATTTGGCTCATTATTCCTCAGCGTAATCACAGAAGAGGAAAATGGCAAGCGACAAACTTCACTTCAGAGTATGAGAGCGAGAAACAAATAAACTGAGAATAGATACAGAGAGAGAGAGAAAGCCAGGGCCTCAGGGGATGTGTTGAGACAATATTATATTATTTTCAGACAGTGAACACACACACACAGGATCTTATTGTAGAGAGGTCCATCCATCTTCACAGGGATCTGAAGGTCAATACTAACAGCTTATAATGGAGAGTTTTTATTTACACTTTAATTGAGTTTCATGAGCGTCTGGGTTCTGTGTGGTTCTGTCAAAGGTTTCATCCATCCTGCACTCTGAATCCTCTCAACTCTGACCTGACTTGGCCAAACGGCCCTGAGTTGAAGTACTACACTCAAAAAAATGCTGCGTGAACAGTAAATAGATATTTTGGACCCAGCAGTTGGGGTACTTAGTTGGGTTATTGAGCTATGACGAGATTGGCAGTATGTCTGTTACATATATTTGAAATAGATATTCCAATTACTTCTGAGTATTGTATATTTTGTATTACACTGGGCTGAACAACACAATATAATTTGTAGCAAGATACTCTTGAAAGCTGTAATTTCTGTATTTCAAAATACTTTTTTTATAGCGGTTCACAATTTTGTGGGACCCTTTCACCCAACATTGGTATCAAATGTCTGATGGTGCTATGGTGTGATAATAGCATCTGCTAAATTAACTAAATATAAATGTATATGTAAAAATAAACAATTGGAAAGCATGCTGAGTTATTCTAATGAGCTTTCGGTCATTTAGAATTATCCAGAGTGCATGCAGCTAAGGTAGACAAGCAACAATATATCACAGTCAAAGCAAGTAAGACGGTTCCACAACCACACAGGATATTGTTGCTGGCTACTTGCACATTTAGATTTGTATTTTAAAATACAAAATACATGGCTTTTAATTAAATGCAATGCTTGCAACAGTATTTTATATTTTTTAATTTTGATACATTGGTCTTTTGGTATTTTGTAATTGTAATTTGTAATTTATTCCCATCCCTGGCAATGACCCAGCAGGCCAGATCAGAAGACTGGAGGTGTGGCTAAGTAGGGGTGTGGATTTCAGATAGCTATATTTGGCCACCCATGAGTGTAAATGTCAGGTTTGTTTTGTCTGTGGTATTGTCATTGCATTACAATTTTGAGCTGATAGTTTTGTAGCTTTAAAGAGGTGTACATAACAGTATGAGTACATCAAGAACCTATGCATTTCCAAATATTGGAATTGGTACCCCTGTGTGAAAGTCTTTGAATGAAGATGTTATTCATTTTATATTAGGACAATAAAATGACAGTTGTAAGACTTTAAGACACAGCATGAAATGAAAATAAAAAATGACCCATGTTTGGGTAATTCAAAGGCATAGCCTATTGAGAGTGTGGCTTTCAGATAGTTATTTTAGGCCACCCGTGAGAGTAAATGTCATTCCTGTTCATCATGTTAAATTTGTACACTGCAAATTAAAATGTTGCTTAATGAATTACATTATATCAAAGTGGTACCCTTCCCAGCATTTAAGGCACTCATACACTTTGGAAGCCTTATTAAAATACAAAAGTGTCAGTACTCAACCTTAACATATATTGACAATACAACAGAACAGATGATCTGGGATGACATTTACACTCACGGGTGGCCGAAAATAACTTGCCTAAAGCCATGCCCCTACTAAGCCATGCTTCCAGTCTTCTGATCTGACCCGGTGGATCGTAGCCAGGGATGGGCATAAATTACAAACTACAAAATACAACTACAAAATATCCTAAAGACCAATGTATCAAAATAAAATATAAGATACTTTTTCAAAGTACTGTATTTAATTGAAATACATGTACTGTGCCCTCAGAAAGTATTCACACCCTTGACTTATTACACATTTTATTACTAAGTGGGATTAAAATGGATTTCATTGTCATTTTCTGTCAGCAGTCTACACAAAATACTCTAATGTCAAAGTGGAAGAAAAATTCTAGCATTTGTAAAACAAATCATGAAAACTAAAACACAAATATATTTTGATTAAATAAGTATTCAACCCCCTGAGTCAATACATGTTAGAAGCAAGCACACCCATAACATGATGCAGCCACCACTATGCTTGGAAATATGGAGAGTGGTACTCAATAATGTGTTGTATTGGATTTGCCCCAAACATAAAATGTTCTATTCAGGACAAAAAGTTAATTGCTTAGCCTTATTTTTTGCAGTATTACTTTAGTGCCTTGTTGCAAACAGGATTCATGTTTTGGAATACATTTATTCCGTACAGGCTTTGTTCTTTTCATTCTGTCAATTAGGATAGTATTGTGGAGTAACTACAACGTTGTTGATCCTTCCTCAGTTTTCTCCTATCACAGCCATTAAACTCTGTAACTGTTTTAAAGTCACCATTGGCCTGCAACTGCTAAAACACTAAAACCCATTGGCTGAACAAAGTTCTCAGTTGCCTGGACTCATTTAGCTAATTATGCAGTCTGTTGTCAATACCTGAAACCATTTCACATGGTAAAACACAATTTGCAGATCTCACTTAGACGTTTCAGCAAAACTCTAAACACATTCTCATTCTCAAAACACATTCTGCATTCTAATGGACATGTCATCCATGCTGGTTAACACAAGTGGCAACAATCAAATACAAATAGAGAACATATGTCATTGATTGAACACAACCACTCAATATAGATTTAACCTGTTTCAAATGATGCAACCAATATAAGCAAGTTCAGAGAGCAAACAGGTTGTTGAAGGTGGGAAGGAGAAAGTCTGAGAATGGATACTGTAGTACAGTGCATTGTAGGCTGTATACTGTACAATGGACAAATTGTATGGCCCTGAACATTGTGCTTACATTTTTCAATACACAAACCTGTTTTTACTTTGTCATTATGGGGTATTGTGTGTAGATTGATGAAGAAAAAAACGATTTAATCAATATCAGAATAAGGTTGTAATGTAACAAAATGTGGAAAAGGTCAAGGGCTCCGAAATACCACATTGGAGTGTTGTTCAGACCAGTGTAATATAAAATACAAAATATTCAGAAGTACACTATATGACCAAAAGTATGTGGACACCTGCTCGTCGAACATTCCAAAATCATGGGCATTAATATGGAGTTGGTCCCCCTTTGCTGCTGTAACAGCCTCCACTCCTCTGGAAGACTTTCTACTAGATGTTGAAACATTGCTGCGGGAACTTCCATTTAGCCACAAGCATTCGTGAGGTCAGCACTGATTTTGGGCGATTAGGCCTGGCTCGCAGTCGCCGTTCCAGTTCATCCCAAAGGTGTTAGATGGAGTTGAGGTCAGGGCTTTGTGCAGGCCAGTCAAGTTCGACAAACCATTTCTGTATGGACCTCGCTTTGGTAGTGAGTGTTGCAACCGAGGACAGATGTTTTTTTACGCACTATGCGCTTCAGCGGTCCTGTTCGGTGAGCTACGTGGTTCAGCCATTGTTGCTCCTAGATGTTTCTGCTTTTTTCAAAAGCAGCACTTACATTTGACCAGGGAAGCTCTAGCAGGGCAAAAAATTTGACAAACTGACTTGTTGGAAAGGTGGCATCCTATGACAGTAAGGCCATTCTACTGCCAATGTTTGTCTATGGAGATTTCATGGCTGTGTGCTTGATTTTATACTCCTGTCAACAACAGATGTGGCTCAAGTAGCCAAATCCACTAATTTGAAGGGGTGTCAACATACTTTTGTATATATAGTGTGATTAAAATATGTTTTTGAAATACGTGTAATATAATAATTCCCATCTCTGATTTATTTTTTTATTTTATAAAATGATTTATTACAAAAAGCACAAGGAGGAGGTAACATTAAAGTATTAGAACATGAAGGACAGACAATACAGCATCAAGACACTATCAAACATGTATCAGTCTTTCCGCAACAGAGCCATCCTTATGCGTGAGGGTGCGTGTGTATGATAGCGATATAAATTATATGTCATAGTTTCCTTTTTCATGATCACAATCTTGTGAGACCGGAACCCTCCAAGATCCCCCCACAGTTCCCCAATAGCTGTCGCTCAACCATTCGAGAACCCTCCCCCCCGGAAGAATAAAAATAAAAAATACAATTAATTCCATTCCCCACCCTCAAGAACCCCTCAATGCACCAACAACCAAAATAATGAACTAATGAGAAAAAAGGAAAAGACAGATGAAAACAGCAAACAACAATGCAAAAAAAAATTACAAATACATAAAAAACTAAAAAAACAAAGGACATCAAGGACAACTGAAATCATAACAGCAATGCCAACTGTATATGTTTGTGTCCATGTCTGGCACTATTACATGTATGTGTGTGTTCATGTATGCGTTTATTTGAATTAGAGTCTGTGTATATATCTACAAACACCTGCACGGCATCAGCCTCAGGCAAACTGGCTTTAGTTGTAAAAACACTGCCACTTAGTGTCATTCAAATGTACTTTTATTATGTTTTATTTGGACTTGATTTCCTTTCTCTTTATCATTCTCTCTCTCACACAGCAACTCCACTCCCACTTGACCCTATTCCACATACCAACCCTCAGCTTCCCTCAGCCCATCCCATCTATCTCTGCTGGCCACCCACTTCGTGTTTCTACGCAACACATATCTTTCAACTATGCTATGATGTTTAACGTACAATTTCAATCTATCTAATAAAATAGAAACTACAAATTGTGTGTTGAAGATAAATACTTTTACTAAGTATTAGTAATTGACTGACCCGGTCTCTCGAGATCTCCCAACAGTGCTATTTCTAGGGTTAATTTTAGATCAATGCTATGCATTTTCAGCCATTCCTGAACCTGAAACCAGCAACAGGCTACCTGAGAGCAATACCAAAATAAATTGTCTATTGATTCTGTATCCTCACAACAAAATCTGCAGAGCTTCGATGATTTTATGCCCCAAATATTCAACATTTTGTTGGTGGCAAGAATTCTATATAATCATTTTAGGTGAAAAGCACGAAGTCTTGAGTCTTGCGTTGTTTTATATATCAACTCATGCACCCCGTACCATGGAATTGGTACATCAAAAATCTCTTCCCAACTAATTTGAAATCTGTCTGGCACAGTTGTCAACATCCTGGTCCTCAAATGAAACTTGTATACTTTCCTATTTATGCTATTTATGCTATTTATTCCTCTGTCAGTTTTGATCCTTAATATTGGGCAGACAGACCAGTTCCCTACCTCCTCCCGCTGCCACTCGCCTCTTCCATTTTTGGGGCAATACTGTTATCAATTGGTTGTACTCTTGGATTGAGCAGACCTTTCCATACAATTCTGATAACTCCATGAAGGACATAACTCTACCATTCCAATTTACAATATTTTTTAAGAACAAAATAACCTTCTCAAACATCTTTCCCATAAATACAGGTATCTTATCAACCAGCACATTTGAGTTCAGCCATAATATTTATTGTGATATTTGTTTGAGCCATCTCTGATTTTAGCTAAATACTGCAGCATCAACAACCCAACCTGGCTCTGGCAATGTGTTCTTAAATGACCCAACTGCTGGGTCAAAATAACCCAACATGTGTTCTGTCCTATATTTACCCAAATTGAGTTGTTTTTAAAGCAGCGTTTTTTTTTAGAGTGTGGTAGACTGAACTCAATCAATCAATCAAATGTATTTATAAAGTCCTTTTTAAATCAGCCGATGTCACAAAGTGCTTATACAGAAACCCAGCCTTAAACCCCAAACAGCAAGCAATACAGATGTAGAAGCACGGTGGCTAGGAAAAACTCCCTAGAAAGGCAGGAACCTAGGAAGAAACCTAGAGAGGAACCAGGCTCTGAGGGGTGGCCAGTCCTCTTCTGGCTATGCCGGGTGGAGATTATAACAGTACATGGCCAAGATGTTCAAATGTTCATAGATGACCAGCAGGGTCAAATAATAATAATCATAGTGGTTGTAGAGTGTGCAACAGGTCAGCACCTCAGGAGTAAATGTCAGTTGGCTTTTCATAGCCGATCATTCAGAGTTAGAGACAGCAGGTGCGGTAGAGAGAGAGAGTCGAAAACAGCAGGTCCGGGCTAACAGCAGGTCCGGGCAATCTATGGCTATTGAATTGACTCAAAAATAATGGCCTTGAATTATATCAAATCTACACAAATTGAAAAGGGTAGAATGACATTCAATCAAATTAAATTGAATTGAGTGGAAGTGCATTTATTTGAATCAGTTTGAAATTAATAGGACGGCTCTGAATTAGATCTCATTGAACTGAATCTCCTCTCCTCATCACTTCCTACAGTTCCAGAAGCCTCAGGAGCACTACCCTCCATTCCGTTTTGGTACGGTCCCTAACGGCAGTACAGAGAGGAACATCAGAAGTAACTACCCTGACATGCACGCACACATGGTCAAATACAACCAGAAAGGAGTGGAGGATGCCCTCAACAGCCTCAAGACAGGGTAAGAAAAATGCACTGAACTCTCCTCCAGCTCTCAACTCTAACCCTCATCCCAATGACCTCAAAATAAATTACAGTCCATTAACCCAAAAATTGGATTTAGTCCCATTTACTGGAAGGAGTTCTATTTGGCTCCCTGTGCATCTACTTTATAACTCATTCCTAATATAATCTGGAGATTTATTACATCACTGTCTGATTATTTTTTGTGTTATTCAATAGGAAGCTGGACGCATTCATCTATGATGCTGCGGTGTTGAACTACATGGCAGGGAAGGATGAGGGCTGTAAGCTTGTGACTATCGGCTCTGGGAAAGTGTTTGCCACGACAGGCTATGGTATAGCCCTGCAGAAAGATTCCAGATGGAAACGACCCATTGACCTGGCCTTGCTGCAGTTCCTGGGAGACGGTGCACGCACGCACACACACGCACACAGCCCGTAGAGCTGGCACTTCTCCATTTGTTGATGACAGTGTGTGCAGCAGCACCAGGGGTGAAGCTTAGAGAGAGAGTTAATATCCTTCCTCACAGTAAGGAGGTGTGAGGATGATAACCATTATGGACACACACACTCATACAGTAGGAGTTAATATCCGCTATCACAGTAGGATCGTAGGAACCACAGGGAGGTGTTAGAGATATCATGAGTGCAGTGTTGGGAATACAAACTATACAACACACACACACACATACAGACACAGAAAAGGTTTCTTATATATGTATAACAGGAGCCATCTGTGGTCATACTGATACGATAGAATTATGGAAGTCGTCTCTTGTTCACTGCTAACCCCAATTTGTAAGTCATAAATAATGCATTCCTCAATAGACTACCCTTATTTGAAAGAAAGCTAAAGCAGCTGAATCTAACTAGTTATTCACTTGTGAGTCCAGTCCCTCCTCAAGGGGATTATGACCATGGCCCTCTTCTCTCCTCTCTCCCAGGTGACACCCAGCGCTTGGAGACGGTCTGGCTGTCAGGCATCTGTCAGAATGAGAAGAACGAGGTGATGAGTAGTAAGCTGGACATAGATAACATGGCCGGGGTCTTCTACATGCTACTGGTGGCCATGGGGCTCAGTCTCTTGGTGTTTGCCTGGGAACATCTACTCTACTGGAAACTACGCAAGAAACTAGACAAGTCTCCTCGCATGGACTTCCTGCTCGCTATCAGCAGGGTGAGAGAGGTTTAGAAAGTCGACTGTGAACAGGGCAGTCAGGAGACTCGGCTCTCTGTTTGCTGATGCAGTATGAGTCTATTTGCTCAGAAAGTGTGTTCAGTGTGTGTGTGTGTTCATTGTGTGTGTGTGTGTTTGTTTAGCTATAGGCAGTGTTGTAATACTCAAGACAGGTCTCGATCTCGAGTCCGGTATCGAGACCACATTGAGTGTCGGTCATTCCATTCAGCCAGGCCAAATATTCTTCAAACATGAATACAGCATCATAACAGCCTTCATATCTATTATAGACATGTTTGCGCAGTGGCAAACCTATAGGCCTTCAGTGTCTGACAGGTTTGTGATTCTGAATGGACATCAACTGTAATAACAGCGCACTCATGTAGGGGAGTGCACTTTTTGTAGAACACAAAGAAGTGGAGGCTATACGCAGATATAAACCATACACCTACTTTTCTTTCAGTGGGCATTGCATATACTCACTTATTAATCCCTACTGATGCGTGTCAAAGTATGCGACTTATCAATGATGTGGTACAATAGAGAAATTGTGCACAAAAGAAGCCTCCACAATTGCAAAGCATGTGAAATATATTCACATGTGCGCCGCGCAAACAGCCTAGTTTCAGCAGAATATCATCTGCAGGTAGCAAGAGTGTGCAGCTCTCAACTATTTTTGGCATGGAGCAGCTCAGAGAAGAATGACATTGGTAGCCGGTAAATGCTGACTAATGCAACAATGGGTATGCAAACCAGCTAATGAAAAGGTTTAGTCTGAAGTGTTGATTGGTAGGCTATTTGTCAGTGGTGGAAAAAGCACCCAATTGACATACTTGAGTAAAAGTAAAAGAGGAACATACCTTAATAGAAAATGACTCAAATTAAAGTGAAAGTCACCCAGTAAAATCCTACTTGAGTAAAAGCCTAAAAGTATTTAGTTTTAAATATACTTAAGTTTCAAAAGTACATGTCATTGCTAAAATAATTATACTTAAGAATCACAAGTAAAAGTATAAATCACTTCAAATTCCTTCTATAAAGCAAACCAGGCACATTTTCATGTTTCTTTAAATTATGGATAGCCAGGGGGCACGCTCCAACACTCAGACATCAATTACAAATGAAGCACGTGTAGGGATGACCAGCGACGTTCTCTTGATATGTGTGTGAATTAGACCATTTTCTTTTAGGAATGTAGTGAAGTAAAAGTTGTCAAAAATATAAATAGCAAAGTAAAGATACTCCAAAAAATGACTTAAGTAATACTTTAGAGTATTTTTACTTAAGTACTTTACACCACTGCTATTTGTGATGCGCAATTGTCATCATGCGCTGTTTGCATCAGGGGCGTAGACATGGATGGATCTAGGTGGACAGAGGCCCACCTACTGGGGAGCCAGGCTATGACTGGCCTACCTAATTAGACTGATGTGGTTTAAGCATTGTTGTGGACAATATTTGTAAACATTTTTTATTTAAAATAAGTGTGATTGAGAGTGAGAACCGGAAAAATCTATAGGAAAACTTTTACAAAAACTAGATATTTCACACCAGGGTGCCTTTACTTCGCTGGGTGGGCCGTTTGGGAACTTTTGGCAAAATGTTATTACACCCACTTCTCCAGGCACCATTACGTAGGGCCGATGGAAAGACAGCAGTCACATGCAGCATGTGGATAAAGGATAAGCAGTCCATAAACTCAGGCAAAATAAGCCAGTAGGTCCCAATCATAACATTACAAAACACAACCATTAAGCAATTCCCAATCGAAAGGTACAACTACTCCTTCCCATTGCAAAAAAAATATCACGTTTAGCACACAAAGTAACCGGTGACCTAAACTATTCAGATATGAAACAAACAGACAATCATAATATCAGTAAAAAAGATACAATTCCCAGTTTATGCTACAAAACCAACTTTATAAGAGGTTTAAAAGATCTATTTGACTCAATGTTCCATGATGTACACTAAGACATTGTTGTCAGAATAGATGGATGCAGTTCAGTGCATGATTAATATAATTCACCAATACATTTCCTGGTCGTCCCAAAATGTTGCTATCATGTTGTAAATCACAGCTGGCCACAGCTGGTACATTGTTTGCTGGCTCCATTCGGAATGCGCTGTTTCAGTTTCAATTACCTAATATTCTGGACAAAAACTGATGACATTAAGTACTTTAAAACCTCTTTGGGCTGAGATCCCGCTAACGTGATCGATATGACAACAGCCAGTGAAAGTGCAGGGCGCCAAATTCAAAACAACAGAAATCCCATAATTAAAATTCCTCAAACATACAAGTATTTTACACCATTTTAAAGATACACTTCTTGTTAATCCCACAGCAGTGTCCGATTTCAAAAAGGCTTTAGATCGAAAGCAAACCCAAAAATGATGCTAGGTCAGAGCCAAGTCACAGAAAAACACAGCCATTTTTCCAGCCAAAGAGAGGAGTCACAAAAAGCAGAAATATAGATACAATTAATCACTAACCTTTGATGATCTTCATCAGATGACACTCATAGAACTTCATGTTACACAATACATGTATTTTTTTGTTCGATAAAGTTCATATTTATATAAAAAAAATCTCAATTTACATTGGCGCGTTACATTTAGTAGTTGCAAAACATCAGGTGATTTTGCAGAGCCACATCAATTTACAGAAATACTCCTAATAAACATTGATAAAAGATACAACTATTATGCACGGAATAATAGATACACTTCTCCTTAATGCAACCGCTGTGTCCGATGTCAAAAAAACTTTAAGGACAAAGCACACCATGCTATAATCTGAGTACGGAGCTCAGAGACCAAAACAACCCAGACAGATATCCGCCATGTTACATGCTAAATATTCCCTTACCTTTGATGATCTTCATCAGAATGCACTCCCAGGAATCCCAGGTCCACAATAAATGCTTGATTTGTTCGATAATGTCCGTTATTTATGTTCAATTAGCTACTTTTGTTAGCGCGTTTGGTATACATATCCAAACGCTGGTTCTGGTCAGCGTTACATCGGACAAAAACGTATAGTTATATTACAGGTCGAAGAAACATTTCAAACTAAGTACAGAATCAATCATTAGAAGTTTTTATCATTGATCTTCATTAAAGTTCCAACCGGAGCATTCCTTTGTGTCTTCAGGAGCCATGGAACGCAGGTCGCTATCATGTGAAATGCGCGTGACCATAAAATGGCTGACTGCCAGACACCTGATTCATTCTGCTGTCATTCAGTCCCACAACACAGTAGAAGCCTCATTCAAATTTCTATAGACAGTTGACATCTAATGGAAGCCCTAGGACGTGCAACATCATTAATATCTCAAGGGGATTTTAATGGGAACTGTGTTGAATACATACCAACCTCAGATTTCTCACTTCCTGTTTTGATTTCTCCTCAGGTTTTTGCCTGCCATATGAGTTCTGTTATACTCACAGACATCATTCAAACAGTTTGAGAAACTTCAGAGTGTTTTCTTTCCAATACTAATAATAATATGCATATATCAGCAACTTAGACTGAGGAGCAGGCCGTTTACTTTGGGCACCTTATTAATCCAAGCTACTTAGTACTGCCCCCCAACCATAATAAGTTTTTAAGCTTCAGCTAACCTAGAAGCCCTGTAGAGAGAAGACTAGGCTCAATAGTTACACCTCACATATAGTAAGAAAGTAATTTCATTCAACAAATTTTGCCAGTTTACAGAAGTTATGAATTCCTTTTACATTCCCCTGATTACACAGAACATCCCTATAGCCAGTGTTGTGTTCGAGACCAACTAAAGCGAGACCGATTCAAGACCAAGACCGGAGCAAATTGAGACCAAATCAAGACCGAGACGAAAAAAACGTCAAATTCAAGACCATGATTGTAATTTTGTCAAATCACCACCATAATAAGAGTTCTAAATGTTCAGTATTTCAGTGTTCATATTTCAGAATAACATATGGATTCTTTAGAATTTCAAAATAGTGCAAAAAATATTACTAACCCAAACACAGTTAGGAACAATGGGCCTTCTACACTTTCAGAGAAAGCTAAAATAATGATTACAATAGTATAATAATAATGATAATTATATTATTATTTTCAATGCTGTTCTGATTTAATCTCTTCCGTTTTGTTGGAAAGGAAAGCGTTAACACTGAAGAGAAAATAATATCCAATCAGGATTTTTCTTTGCTGGTTTCTGGGAGATACATCTTGCTAGGTAAGTCAGCCATTGGCTAGGCCAACAGAATCTAGATGAAGGCATCTGCCAAAAAAACAGTATTAGGGCAAAACTTTGGAGTGACAGTGGAATCAAACGATCACATTTTGACTTAATGGGTTTTTACAAAACGCATGGAAGCCTTTGCCTTCTTGAAGGCCAACAGGTCACTAGCGCAATAGCGAGCAGAAGTTTTCCCACAGTTTAGCTAGCTAGCTTTTGTTGTCAACTACTTTTTAGTGGCTGAAGCGGGTGTTATGAAAGAGGATATTGTTGCTATTTCTTTAGCTTATCACTTTTCAAGAATACATTTAAACAAGAAGTTAAGTTTCAAATGATCATCATCCGGTGAGTGTTTTTTAGTTTTTATAACACTTGCTGTTGTTAGCCATCTCTTTGAAAATAACTTATGTTTGTGAAAAACACATTTTAAGTGGAACTAACAGCATTTTAGCAATACTAAATTTGATAAAAAATCTGTTCATGTACACCCCCCAAGAAGAAAATGGTCATTTTCACGTTTTCATAAATTCTTAGAATGTTTGGGAATTATTTATAGTAAGGAACATGTGAAAATTCTATAGCAATATAGAGTGAGAACGTGGCGTTTGGACAAACCTCTAGTGACTCCCCATCCCACATGCGGGAGCGTAATCATCGACTGACACTAATTAGCATAACGCAACGGACATAAATATTCCTAGAAAATATTCCTATTCATGAAAATCACAAATGAAATATATTGAGACACAGCTTAGCCTTTTGTTAATCACCCTGTCAAAATATGCTTTACAGCCAAAGCTAGACAAGCATTTGTGTAAGTTTATCGATAGCCTAGCATAGCAGACAGTCCAGCTAGCAGCAGGTAACTTGGTCACGGAAATCAGAAAAGCAATCAAATTAAATCGTTCACCTTTGATGTTTTCGGATGTTTTCACTCACAAGACTCCCAGTTAGATAGCAAATGTTCCTTTTTTCCCAAAATATTATTTTTGTAGGCGAAATAGCTCCGTTTGTTCTTCACGTTTGGCTGAGAAATCGCCCGGAAATTGCAGTCACGAAAACGCTGAAAAATATTCCAAATTAGCTCCATAATATCAACAGAAACATGGCAAACGTTGTTTATAATCAATCCTCAAGGTGTTTTTCAAATATCTATTCGATAATATATCCACCGGGACAATTCGTTTTTCAGGAGGACCGATTGGAATAATGGCTACCTCTGTATTTTACGCGAGAGTCACTCTGGGAGCCATCAGGTGACCACTTGCGCAATGTAGCCGCTTATGGGTATTCTTCAACATAAATGCGTAAAACTACGTCACAATGCTGCAGACACCTTGGGGAATACGGAGAAAGAGTAATCTGGTTGATAGCCCATTCACTGCTCAATAGGGATGCATTGGAATGCAGCGCTTTCAAAACATGAGGCACTTCCAGTTTGGATTTTTCTTAGGCTTTCGCCTGCAACATCAGTTCTGTTATACTCACAGACAATATTTTTACAGTTCTGGAAACTTTAGAATGTTTTCTATCCTAAGCTGTCAATTATATACATATTCTAGCATCTTGTCCTGACAAAATATCCTGTTTACTACGGGAACGTTATTTTTCCAAAAATGAAAATACTGCCCCCTAGTCACAAAAGGCTTTAGACACTGCAGGAAATAAAACTGTTTTGTCCAGGACCGGAGTCTACAGAGACTGGTGAGCTATAGCCAATCAGATCTACAGTAGGCCTTTAAACAAACAAGCCATTTGCCACACGGCCCTGCCATCATTCACTTTGAACTGGACTGTGTGTTTACAGGCAGTTGCAACAGCACAACTTTAGATAATTAGAACTCATTCGACAAAAGCCACAAAATACACCTGAAAGGATTTCTGCAAATGTGTTAACACCATGGGAGTCCTCTTACATTTGGGAACTTTGCAGTACTATTGATCAAACAACCATGAAAATTTAGGCTCTCTCTCCCGCAGTTACGCACTTCAAGAAGTTAAAAAACTAATGCTAGCCAGAGCAAGATGAGCTAATATCTAACGAAGGAACATTAGATAAACCCTCTCAAACGTTTTCAGCGGGTAGGCTCTAAAAATTGTACTGGTGAACCATGGGGAATTGTAGCCTCCTCGTCCTTCTGCAGCTTGTCTGCCAATGCATGCTTGTCCCAACCAAGCACCCAAGCTGACTGTTTAAATTTGCCTAGCTTGCTAGCTAGCTACTTCCAGACACAAATTAGAGAACACCTCACTCTGACAATTTTACTCGCTGTAGCAGAGCTGGTTAGGCTGTTTACATGTTATCTAGTGCATTCTTGACTAACTATTACTTTTTTGTCTACATTTATTGACACCGGTCATATTCAGCAGGTGTTGCGCATTTATAAATTCATCAGTTGTTCTGTGCTCTGGCAAACTCAAACGAGAGTGCTCCGAAAAAAGATAGGAGGGGAAGAAGTCAGTCACTCACCCACTCCTCCAATGGCATGACATGACATCCTCCTAGCAGCTTGATAGCTAGCTAGATAATGTTAGAATCTTTGTTTTTAGCTTGCTACATAAATAGATGCCCTAACCTATTAGCAACATTATGACTGATCATTGCGATGTGATCATTGCAATCATTGCCCTTGCTAGTTTGATCGTATTGACATTTCCAGCCTTAGTTACATTCATTTTTTTATTTTACCTTTATTTAACCAGGTAGGCTAGTTGAGAACAAGTTCTCGTTTACAACTGCGACCTGGCCAAGATAAAGCACAGCAGTTCGACATATACAACAACACAGAGTTACACATGGAATAAACAAACATACAGTCAATAATACAGTAGAAAAAAGAAAAGTCTATCTACAGTGTGTGCAAATGAGGTAAGATAAGGGAGTTAAGGCAATAAATAGGCCATGGTGGCGAAGTAATTACAATATAGCGATTAAACACTGGAATGGTAGATGTGCAGAAGATGAATGTTTCATGTTTTAAGTGTAATAGATCATCATTTTCTCACTTCTACCCCCCCATTCCTCTCTTCCTTCCTCTACTTTCCCTCCCTCTATCTAACCTCCTCTATCCCTTTCTCCCTCTCTCTTCCATCTCCCAGGGAATCTACAGTTGCTTCAACGGGGTGGAGGAACCAGACCACCCTAACCTGGCAAACTCAGATCTGACAACTAACTATGCCCAGGCTAACATGCTTAAGATGTTACGCACCGCTAAAGACCTGGTCAACTCTGCCCAGGTCGAGACCTCACTGGACCATGCCACCAAGACCATAGAACACTGGGGTCGCCATGGCGGCAATCTGCCAGTCCACATTCCGCAGCAGGTCACCACGGAAATGGTTCCAGGAGGGTTTTCTCATGTCACAGAGAACACACACACACACCTGTCCCCCGAGCACCCCCTCATCCCGCAATACTGCACGCTGGGTGTAGTGACTTCTCTGAACAGGCAGAAGGGGCTGGCGAGACCCACGCCCCTACGATACACGCTCCCGGCTCGCACTTCCTCCCTCTACGACAGACCACTTTCTGTTTCTAGTCTCAGTAGCCCTCACCTTGACCTGGCTGGAGTGGACCCCCTCTCTTCCTACTCTCAACCCTCCACAGGTAGGCTGTATGTGGAGCCCCAGCACATCTCCCACCCCCGCTCTCCTTTCATCCCCTATAGTGAGCTTCAGCTGCCAGACATCTACCCCTTCTCTCACCACCCCTCTGCCATCTCCCATCCATCCCACACAGAACCCTCCAGGAAGAATAGGAGGAGCAAGAGCCTCCTCTCAGGGGAATCAGGAGGAGGAGAGTGGAGGAGGCGCAGGGCGGAGAAGACGGTGTGTCTGGGTGAACTCCGGGCCAACCACCTCCAGGAGAACAACGTCTCGCCCCAGATGCCCGACTCCCTGTACCCAGGAACGATGCTCTGTCCTGGGGTAGAAGGCTGCGTTGGCTCCTGGCCTCTTCCCTTGGAGGAGCTGGTTCTGGCAGGCAGACCGAGGCTCCACCGACGGCCATCTTTCCTCCGAGCCACCTGGGGGAGTGAGCGGATTCTCCAGCCGGATGAAACTCTGCCTACATCCCTTGATTGCCAATCACATTCTGCTTTACCAGACCTGTTCCCCTGCGTCATGGCCGACCAAGAAACTCCCACTAAACTCTACAACCCCGCCCCCCTCCGGAACAACCTATGCTACCCTGCCACCTCAACTCGCCAGCATGCGTATCTCCATATAAGGCAGGACCAGAGGAAAGGGAACGGACGTAAGAAGCTGCGGTACTCAAACTCCACCCACCTGCCCACCTACAGGGAGGCCATGCTGGGGGGTCAGGGAGGCGGAGGGGGGGTAGGCCTTGGGGGGGTCCGGAGAGCCACCAACCTGCTCAGCAGACAGTACTCCCACTATCTAACCTCCTACCCTGGGCTGCCTCTCTACCATGGTCCCCTGGACCTCCAGGCCCATTCCCAGGCATCCAGCAACCACGCCAGCCCCAGCCCCGGTACATACCCTAGTCCCAGCCCAGTATGCCAGCTCTTGCCCTGTGGTGGCTTTCGAGGCCAGAGGGGGTTGCTGTACCAGGACAGTCTGTATGGAGCCTATGGGGCCAATGGAGCCTACCAAGAGGACCAGGATCCTGGCTTAGAGCCCCAGAGAGGAGATACATCAGTAGGTTTGAGGTCTGAGGACAGATCCTGTGTGACCCAGCACTGGGGACGCGTGTCTAGTCTGGAGTCAGAGGTCTGAGAGACACAGACAAACACTGCAGACTTTACATACTGGAATTTATACAACAGAATATACCGTTTGACTTCCACCTTTAAGATTTGTGATCCACAGTGACCGTTTCAGAGGGAGGTGGGATATGTCTCATACACAGAAACATGTGCACAAAGGATTTGTACAGTAAAGGTGGTAAGCTGAGGGGTAGGTGGGTTGGACAGTTGAACTTCCTTATTCCTTATTGAACAGACAAAGTAGAGTGTTTGACTAAATGTTAATTGGCCATTTTGGAAAAAGCATGAAATTGAAAGGATGTGTAGTGGAGGTGACTGTACTGCAGCTAGCTCAGCCTAGCACAGTGATGCCCCTTTTTCTTCAAATGTTACACTCTTAGAAAAAAGGTGCTATCTAGACCCTAAAATGGTTCTTCGGCTGTCCCTATAGGAGAACCCTTTGAAGCACCCTTGGCTTTTTGATGGAATGTTGAATTTACTTGCTGCTTTGAAACATTATATTCCTGTGTTCTGTGCATTGTATTACGTGGCCACGATGTACAGAGTCAGTAGTGTTGCTGTGTGGGACAGATGCTCTCAAAGACAGCCCAGAGAGCTGTGTGTGTATTCTGTGTGTGTGTATGTGTGCTGTGTGTGCTCTGTGTGTTGTCAGCCCTTGCCGGGTTATTTCCTTCTCCACTGAGCCGAGCGAAAGGGGAACATGTCTTCAGCTCTCCATATAAGCAAATAACCTCCCACAACCATACACACTAACAAGATCACAGTTACCTGTATCTATTGACTTCTATGTACAAGGCCATGACAACCCAGCACTTTCTACAAGTAGGAGTACATTTAAAGAATCTGGAGAAGAATTGCAATGAAAAGGTTTCCGTTGTAGATATGAACACACTGTATATTGGTAAGGAATACGGAAAGCTAAGGGCTGGACACAATCCCTATCGCGGAAGTATTGAGAAAGATCGGCATTAAAAGGCAAAGATAATTTCCGATTGAGCCGACATGCAGGGTTTACTGTAAGTGCAGTCTCTGCAAATGTGGGAACATTGCCTATAATGAGCTATAACGCGGATCTTCCGTGATACTGTGGGGATACGGGTTGAATCCTGCCCTTAGTGTGTGTATCTACAGTGCAATAAAAACGTTTCAGCTGTAGAAGTGATCTGAAAAGCTATATAATCCTGGATGTTGATCTGCGGTCAGTTTTGTGTTCCCACCCTGATGGTTAAGGTAAGGTTTTAGGGAAGGTAGGCTGATACTAGATATGTGCCTTCTCTGAGCACATCACACTGGATGGATGATACATCCACAGCAGCACACAATCTAATAGGGCTTCTCATCAGATTTACAGTGCATTCGGAATGTATTCAAACCCCTTGACCTCTTCCAAATTGTTTTTACATTACAGCCTTATTCTAAAATGGATTAAATTGTTTTTCCCCCCCTCGTCAATCTACACACAATACCCCATAATGAAAAAGCAAAAACAGGTTTTTATTCATTTTTGCAAAACTGAAATATCACATTTACATAAGTAATCAGACCCTTTACTCAGTACTTTCTTGAAGCACCTTTGGCAGCGGTTACAGCCTAGAATCTTCTTGGGTATAATGCTACAAGCTTGGCATACCTGTATTTAGGGAGTTTCTTCCATTCTTCTCTGCAGATCCTCTCAAGCTCTGTCAGGTTGGATGGGGAGCGTCGCTGCACAGCTATTTTCTGGTCTCTCCATAGAGAGGAACTCTGGAGCTCTGTCAGAGTGACAATTGGGTTCTTTGTCACCTCCCTGCCCTGTCACCAAGGCCCTTCTTCCCCGATTGCTCACTTTGTCCGGGCAGCCAGCTCTAGGAGGATTCTTGGTGGTTCCAAACTTCTTCCATTTAAGAATGATGGAGGCCACTGTTATGTTAGGGACCTTCAGTGCTGCAGAAATATTTTGGTTTCCTTCCCCAGATCTGTGCCTCGACACTATCCTGTCTCGGAGCTCTACGGAAAATTCCTTCGACCTCATGGCTTGGTTTTTGCTCCAACATGCACTGTCAACTGTGGGACCTTATATAAACAGGTGTGTGCCTTTCCAAATAATGTCCAATCAATTGAATTTACCACAGGTGGACTTCAATCAAGTTTTGAAACATCTCAAGGATGATCACTGGAAACAGGATGTACCTGAGCTCAATTTCGAGTCTCATAGCAAAGAGTCTGAATACTTACGTAAGTAAGGTATTGATGTTTTTTTTATTTTATAAATTGTAAAAAATGTGCATGAACCTGTTTTAGATTTGTCATTATGGGGTATTGTGTGTAGATTGATGAGGGAAACAAAAGATTTAATCAATTTCATAATAAGGCTGTAATGTAACGAAATGTGGAAAAAGTCAAGGGGTCTGAATACTTTCAGATTGCACTGTATATGTATTCTATATTTAGATATAGATAATATATACTGTAGATATATCATGCTGTTTGTTGTTTTAGTGTTATATTAATGTATTAATATATATCTCTATATATATATATATATATATATATATATATATATAGTTTCTAATAACCAATAACTATTCAGGCATATCTTTCAGGACTTTTATAATGGCAGAACTGACTGACTTGGTGAGGCATTTACTTTGATTGATATTCTTTCTCTCTCCATCTTTTTCCCAGTCCCTTCCCAGTCCCTTCCTTTTCCCCTCTCTCTTTCTCTATTTTTCTCTCTTCTGCTCTCTCTCTCCTCTCTCTGTGTAATGATGGCAGAACTTACTATTTCTCCCCTCCCTCCTCTCACTGTAAATTATAGCTAAAGGAGGTCATTGAAAGCTATTCTAGTATCTGTATTACCTGATTTTTCCACATTGTAATTAATCACTAAGAACAATTAAAGGTATTTTGGACGGACGTGCCTGTGAGTCTCTCTTTTGATCTCTCTGTGTGACTCTATTGCTCTGTCCCATGTTTCTCTCTTTTGACCACTGTCTGCCTCTGTGCCTGTCACTCTATCTCTCTTTATCTCTGACTGCCGGCTTCATTCTCTGTCATCTGTTTCTGTCTTATTATCACTGTCCCTATGCACTCTATGAAGGGTGACCAAACAAAAACCCAAATATTTAGTACACAAAACACATTTATCAAACAATGGGTAAAATAATATTGTGTAGATAACCCTCTAAAAAAAATGTCCAAACCTCATGTCTCTATTATAATCTGTTAAAAAGTTATTGGAGTTTTTACCCTTGTAGGATGTCCATAATTAGGGTGACTAAATCAATGCAAGCCAGAGACAAAAAGTGGTCAAAAATCTGGATTCTGTGCAAGAATTAAGGCTACTTGCTACCTGACAGGCTCACTATCCCATTGAACTCATCATCTTTCTTCTCAAATCTGCGGGTCATTAAAGAATATAGAGGTAAGATGGATATCGATTTTGAGAAAATACGTGTAGTATTTTCATATTTTAGTATATGCTTTTTCATATTAATTCACAATTCCTGTAAGAACAAAAACAAGTGTATCTCTGTTAGAGGTTGACCGATTATGATTTTTTTTAACGCAGATACCGATTATTGGAGGAACAAAAAAGTCGATACCGATTAATCGGACGATTTTTATTTATTTATTTGTAATAATGACAATTACAACAATACTGAATGAACACTTATTTTAACTTAATATAAAACATCAATAAAATCAATTAAATAAATAAATAATGAAACATGTTCTATTTGGTATAAATAATGCAAAAACAAAGTGTTGGAGAAGAAAGTAAAAGTGCAATATGTGTCATGTAAAAAAGCTAACATTTAAGTACATGAGAACATATGAAAGCTAGTGGTTCCTTTTAACGTGAGTCTTCAATATTCCCAGGTAAGAAGTTTTAGGTTATAGTTATTATAGGAATTATAGGACTATTTCTCTCTATACGATTTGTATTTCATATACCTTAGACTATTGAATGTTCTAATAGGCACTATAGTATTGCCAGTGTAACAGTATAGCTTCCATTCCTCTCCTCGCTCCGACCTCGGCTCGAACAAGGAACACATCGACAACATCCACCCTCGAAGCATCGTTACCCATCGTTCCATAAAAGCCACAGCCCTTCCAGAGCAAGGGGAATAACTACTCCAAGTCTCAGAGCGAGTGATGTCACTGATTGAAACGCTAATTAACGCGCACCCCGCTAACTAGCTAGGTATTTCACATCGGTTACACCAGCCTAATCTCGGGAGTTGATGGGCTTGAAGTCATAAACAGCGCAATGCTTGAAGCACAGCGAAGAGCTGCTGGCAAACACACTAAAGTGCTGTTTGAATGAATGCTTACGAGCCTGCTGGTGCCTACCATCGCTCAGTCAGACTGCTCTATCAAATCATAGCCTTAATTATAACATAATAACACACAGAAATACGAGCCTTTGGTCATTAATATGGTTTATTCTTTCAGTGAAATACGTAAACGTTCCGTATTTTATCTAAGGGGGATGGCATCCCTAAGTCTAAATATTGCTGTTACATTGTACAACCTTCAATGTTATATCATCATAATAGTCAATTCTGGCAAATTAATTACGCCTTTGTTAGGAATAAATGGACTTCACACAGTTCGCAATGAGCCAAGCGGCCCAAACTGCTGCATATAACCTGACTGCTTGCACGGAACGCAAGAGAAGTGACACAATTTCCCTAGTTATAAGAAATTCATGTTAGCAGGCAATATTAACTAAATATGCAGGTTTAAAAATATATACTTGTGTATTGAATTTAAAGAAAGGCATTGATGTTTATGGTTAGGTACATTGGTGACGACAGTGCTTTTTTCGCAAATGCACTTGTTAAATCATCTCCCGTTTGTCGAAGTAGGCTGTGATTCAATGAGAAATTAACAGGCACCGCATCGATTATATGCAACGCAGGACACGCTAGATGAACTAGTAATATCATCAACCATGTATAGTTAACTAGTGATTATGTTAAGATTGATTGTTTTTTTTTTATAAGATAAGTTTAATGCTAGCTAGCAACTTACCATGGCTTCTTGCTGCCCTCGTGTAACAGGTAGTCAGCATGCCACGCAGGCTCCTCGTGGAGTGCAATGTAAGGCAGGTGGTTAGAGCGTTGGATTAGTAACCGGCAGGTTGCAAAAACGAATCCCAGAGCTGACACGATAAAAATCTGTCGTTCTGCCCCTGAACAAGGCAGTTAACCCGTTCCTAGGCCGTCATTGAAAATAAGAATGTGTTCTTAACTGACTTTCCTAGTTAAATAAGGATTTTTTTTCTGAATCGGCAAATCGGTGTCCAAAAATACCGATTACCCATTGTTATGAAAACTTGAAATTGGCCCTAATTAGTCGACCTCTAATCTCTGTGAAATGTCAACGGAGCACATTTACATTTAACAAGCTTTCATTTTCAAAACCTACATTTAATTCAGCTCGTGTCATGCTAATTCAGCTTTTTGCGACCCACGGAAACAACTTTGATGTCGACGACCCCAAAATGTAAAATCCTCAAAAGCTGTTACGAGAAACCTGCATCGCTATGTTAACATAGCTCATTGCTTATTATCGGCTGTATTAGGTGATGGAATTTGACTTTTTGGATATAACGTTAATGATAGGTTAGTGAAAGACCCCACTGAACAATTCAGAACATGAATAGTCATATTTGTCTTGGTAAAATGTATTTTATAACAAAAGGAACTTACTTTTCATCACCAAAGCACCTTTTCACCCTACTTTATATACAGTATGGGTGTGCACTTTTCTCTCTCTCTCTCTCTCTCTCTCTCTCTCTCTCTCTCTCTCTCTCTCTCTCTCTCAGTTTAATTCAGTGCTTTATTGGCATGGGAAACATATGTTTACATTGCCAAAGCAAGTGAAATAGATTATAAACAAAGTAAACATTACGCAAACAAAAGTTTCAAAGGAATATAAACATTTCAGATGTCATATTAGGGTTATGTTCAGTGTTATAATGATGTGCAAATAGTACAAAAATGAAAATAAATACACATACAGTAAATATTAGTTATATTTACAATGGTGTTAGTTCTTCAATGGTTGCCATTTCCTTGTGGCAACAGAACACAAATCTTGCTGCTGTGATCAAACAATGTGGTATTTCAACCAATGGATATGGGAGTTTATCGAGATTTGATTTTTTTTTTCAAAAATCTTTGGTGGGTTTGTGTAATCTGAGGTAAATATGTGTCTCTGATATGGTCATACATTTAGCAGGAGGTTAGGAAGTGCAGCTCAGCTTCCATCTAATTTTCTGGGCAGTGTACACATAGCATGTCTTCTCTTGGGAGCCAGGTCTCCCTACGGCGGCCTCTCTCAATAGCAAGGTTATGCTCACTGAGTCTATACATAGTCAAAGCAATCCTTCATTTTGGGTCGATCACAGTGGTCAGGTATTCTGCCACTGTATACTTTCTGTTTGGGGCCAAATAACAATTCGAGTTTGCTCTGTTTTTTGGTAAATTCTTTCCATTGTGTGAAGTAATTATCTTTTTGTTTTCTCATGATTTGGTCTAACTCTGTTGCTGTTGCTATCCTGGGGCTCTGTGGGGTCTGTTTGAGCCCCAGGACCAGCTTGCTTAGGGGACTCTTCTCTAGATTAACCTCTCTGTAGGTGATGGCTTTGTTATGGAAGGTTTGGCTTTGTTATGGAACATTTTTTTTGCCAACTTTAACTGCACACTTGTTTGTGTACATGGATTTTATAAATGTTGTATGTTTTTCCCCCCACACTGTTTTCCATCAATTTGTATAGCAGACCTCAATGCCAAATGGAGTCAAAAGCTTTTTTGAAATCAACAAAGCTTGAAAAGACTTTGTTTTGTTTCTGGTTTGTTTGTTAATTAGGTTTTGTAGGGTGAATACGTGATCTTTCAATTAAACTTTTGCTCAGCACATTGTTTTCACAGAGAAAATGTACGAGTCTGCTGTTAATGACAACACAGAGGATTTTCCCATGGTTGCTGTTGATGCATATCCCACGGTAGTTATTGGGTGTCACACCCTGATCTGTTTCACCTGTCCCTCTGATTGACTCCACCCCCTCCAGGTGTCGTTTATTTTCCCTGGTGTATTTATCCCTGTGTTTCCTGTCTCTCTGTGCCAGTTCGTCTTGTATGTTCAAGTCAGCCAGCGTGGTTTTTCCCAGTGCACCTGCTTTGTTTTCTCTTCTACTAATCCTCCTCCTGGTTTTGACCTTTGCCCGTTTTCTGTACTCCATTCCCGCCTGCCTGACCATTCTGCCTGCCCTGACCTCGAGCCTGCCTGACCAGTCTGCCTGCCCTGACCTCGAGCCTGCCTGACCATTCTGCCTGCCCTGACCTCGAGTCTGCCTGCCATTCTGTATCTCTGGAACTCTGAACTGGTTTTGACCTTTTGACTGTCCATGACCATTCACTTGCCTACACCTTTTGGATTGTTAATAAACATCTTGGACTCTAACCATCTGCCTCCCGTGTCTGCATCTGGGTCTCACCTTGTGCCCGTATATTGGGGTCAAATGTATTTCCACTTTTGTGGATTGGGGCGATAAGTCCTTTGTTCCAAATATTGGGGAAGATGCCAGAGTTGAGGATAATGTTAAAGAGTGTAAGCATATCCAATTGGAATTTGTGCTCTGTATATTTTTATCATTTAATTTAGGATTTAGGATCAATATCACAGGCCTTTCTGAGTAGCAGGGTTTGTATTTTGTCCTGTAGTTCATTCAATGTAATAATTAATTCTGGTAGTCTTTAATAGCTGATTCTAAGATTTGTCATTTATCAGTTTTTGCTGTCTGTGCTTTGTTATAGAGCCAAAAAGATTGGAAAAGTGGTTTATCTATCTCCGTTTTGGATAGATAACTTTGTTGATTGTTTAGTGTCTTCCAATTTTCCCAGAAATGGTTCGATTCCATGGATTGTTCAATCACACTAAGCTGATTTCTGACGTGCTGTTCATTCTTTTTCCGTAGTGATTTTATGTATTGTTTTAGTGATTCACCATACGGAAGGCACAGGTTTTCTGGGTCTCGTTTCAGGGTATCTTTTGGTGACTGTAACTGTGCTGCTGGCAAGGCCACTCCAGGACCTTGAAATGCTTCTTGCGAAGCCACTCCTTTGTTGCCCGGGTCGTGTGTTTGGGATCATTGTCATGCTGAAAGACCCAGCCACGTTTCATCTTCAATGCCCTTGCTGATGGAAGGAGGTTTTCACTCAAATCTCACGATACATGGCCCCATTCATTCTTTCCTTCAGTTGTCCTGGTCCCTTTGCAGAAAAACAGCCCCAAAGCATGATGTTTTCACCCCCATGCTTCACAGTAGGTATGGTGTTCTTTGGATGCAACTCAGCATTCTTTGTCCTCCAAACACGACGAGGTGAGTTTTGCCAAAAAGTTATATTTTGGTTTCATCTAACATTCTCCCAATCTTCTTCTGGATCATCCAAATGCTCTCTAGCAAACTTCAGATGAACCTGGACATGTACTGGCTTAAGCAGAGGGACATGTCTGGCACTGCAGTATTTGAGTCCCTGGCGGCGTAGTGTGTTACTGATGGTAGGCTTTGTTACTTTGGTCCCAGCTCTCTGCAGGTCATTCACTAGTTCCCACCGTGTGGTTCTGGCATTTCCTAATAATTGCTCCCACAGTTGATTTCTTCAAACCAAGCTGCTTACTTATTGCATATTCAGTCTTCCCAGCCTGGTGCAGGTCTACAATTTTGTTTCTGGTGTCCTTTGACAGCTCTTTGGTCTTGGCCATAGTGGAGTTTGGAGTGTGACTGTTTGAGGTTGTGGACAGGTGTCTTTTATACTGATAACAAGTTCAAACAGGTGCCGTTAATACAGGTAACGAGTGGAGGACAGAGGAGCCTCTTAAAGAAGAAGTTACAGGTCTGTGAGAGCCAGAAATCTTGCTTGTTTGTAGGTGACCAAATACTTATTTTCCCCCATAATTTGCAAATAAATTAATTAAAAATCCTAAAATGTGATTTTCTGGATTTTCTTTCTCATTTTGTCTGTCATAGTTGAAGTGTACCTATGATTAAAATTACAGGCCTCTTTCATATTTTTAAGTGGGAGAACGTGCACAATTGGTGGCTGACTAAATACTTTTTTGCCCCACTGTATATTCTGACTCGGTGGGCGAGTTTATTAGCAAGTGCATCTGAGATGTATTCGCTGTGACTAAAACCTTCCCTAACCAGAAACCATGGATTAATTGCAGCATTCGCACAAAACTGAAAGTGCAAACCACCACTTTTAATCATGGCAAGGCGACCGGAAACACGACCGAATACAAACAGTGCAGCTATTCCCTCCGCAAGGCAGAAAAAGAAAAAAAAAGAAAACCAGCCCGGTTGCGGACATTGACATCTTGCTCCCAGACAAATTAAACAACTTCTTTGCTCGCTTTGAGGACAATACCGTGCCACTGACACGGCCTGCTACCAAAGCCTGTGGGCTCTCCTCCCTACGTGAGTAAAACATTTAAACGCGTTAACCCTCGCAAGGCTGCCGGCCCAGACGGCATTCCTAGCCATGTCCTCAGGGCACGCGATGACCCGCTGGCTGGCATATTCAACCAATTCTTATCCCAGTCCGTTGTTCCTGCCTTCTTCAAGTCAGCCACCATTATTCCTGTCCCCAAGAAAGCTAAGGTAACTGAACTAAATGACTATTGCCCCATTACACTCATTCTGTCATCATGAAGTGCTTTGATAGACTAGTCAAGGATCATATCACCTCCACCCTACCTGATACCCTAGTACCGTCCAAACTCGTCATTAAGCTCGAGACCCTAGGTCTCGACCCCGTCCTGTGCAACTGGGTCCTGGACTTTCTGACGGGCCTCCCGCAGGTGGTGAAGGTAGGAAACATCTCCACCCCGCTGATCCTCAACACTGGGGCCCCACAAGGGTGCGTTCTCAGGCCTCTCCTGTACTCCCTGTTCACCCATGACTGCGTGGCCATGCACGCTTCAACTCAATCATCCATCAAGATTGCAGACGACACTACAGTGGTAGGCCTGGTTACCAACAACGACGAGACAGCCTACAGGGAGGAGGTGACTGCCCTCTGAGTATGGTGTCAGGAAAATAACCTCTCACTCAATGTCAACAACAAAAAAGGAGATGATCGTGGACTTCAGGAAACAGCTGAGGGAGTACCACCCCGTCCACATCGACGGGACAGTAGTGGAGAAGGTGGAACGTTTTAAATTCCTCGACGTGTACATCACAGACAAACTCTTATTTGCACCCATCTCAGTGAACGAATCCAACGCTAATCCATTGGGGAGGCCGAGACTAATCCATTGTGTAGGCTGCGGGGATGGCACAGTCCAAGAAGGGGAGTGTTGGGCAGAAATGCACAATGTCTCTTTCCAGAATGTGCTCTCTCCCACCAATGTGTGTACATTCATTGTTTCATGACTTCATTGGGTGAATTGTTTGCATTTGATTGTGAGTGTCTATCTATTCCCCTTTTAACATACACTACATATAAAAAAGTATGTGGACACCCCTTCCAATTCGGCTATTTCAGCCACACCTGTTGCTGACAGATGTATAGAATTGAGTACAAAGCCATGCAATCTCTATAGACAAACATTGGCAGTAGAATGGCCTTACCTAAGAGCTCAGTGGCTTTCAACGTGGTGCCATCATAGGATGCTACCTTTCCAACAAGTCAGTTCGTCAAATGTCTGCCCTGCTAGACCTGCCCCCGTCAACTGTAAGTCAAATCAAATTAAATTGTATTGGGCACATACACATGGTTAGCAGATGTTAATGCGAGTGTAGCGAAATGCTTTGTGCTTCAAGTTCTGACTGTGCAATAATATCTAACAAGTAATCTAACAAATTCACAACAACTACCTTATACACACATGTAAAGGGATGAATAAGAATATGTACATATAAATATATGAATGAGCGATGGCATGCGGCATAGGCAAGATGCAGTAGATGGTGTAGAATACCGTATATACATATGAGATGAGTAATGTAGGATATGTAAACATTATTAAAGTGGCATTATTTAAACTGAATAGTGATACCTTTATTAAGTCCGTTTATTTACGTGACCAGAGATTTGAGTCGGTATGTTGGCAGCAGCCTCTGTTATTGATGGCTGTTTAATGACTGATCAATGACTAAAATATAAATAAAACAGTGGCTGTGTTCACTATTCCAGCACCACTTCAACTTATAATCAACTATGCTTGGTCTAATACAGTGACAACTAAATATTACCAAAAACGATTTAGTCAAATCAACGCAAGCTAAATATGATGTGGCTGTCCATGGTACTGATTTCTGTGCGTGCAAGTACAAAAACATGTTAACTCACCCTACTTAGAGAGAAATGCCATCCTCTTTCATGTTGCGCAAACAGTCATATGGCCTAACTACCTTTCAGGTGCAATGATCCACCAGGCGAGCTAGTTAACATCAAATAAAATTGTATTTGTCACATGTGCAGAGCTTACAGTGAAATGCTTACTTACAAGCCCTTAACCAGCAATGCAGTTTTAAGAAAATACCTAAAATAACGATTATAATAAAAAAAAAGATAAATATACAAAAACTAAAAATGTTGAAAGTTATTACATCTAGCTACATGTTTAACTACCCTCCTCTCAGTCCAGGGACACAATGTATGGATTTATGGTTGGATCAGAATCACAGTTGTAATCGTTGGCCAGCATAGAGAATTAAGTAAAAACACAAGTCCAAATCCTTATCTCCATCCATGGCTAATTTAGGAAAGGGACGATTAAAGCTAGCTACCCAAATGAGGACAACGAAATGTAACAATTCAAGTTCTGTAAATTATGTTTTGCTTCAAATGTGATGTGATTGGCGTGATGCCAAATCCAAACTGGCTTCCTTTGACACTTTTTTTTTCTTGTGCCAGGACCATTCACAGCTGAGCTCACTCAGTTTAGCTCAACACCGATTGTTTTTTTTTTTTATGGTCGGCAACTGTCATACTCTTTTTGACCAGACAGCATAGATGGCTGGCTACACATAGAGAGACAGAGGAGCGCTGTTCAATTCACTTGACTGCTTTCTCCGCTGTTGGGGGGATGACTCACTGGACCTGTCCTGTGTGTGTGTGTGTGTGTGTGTGTGTGTGTGTGTGTGTGTGTGTGTGTGTGTGTGTGTGTGTGTGTGTGTGTGTGTGTGTGTGTGTGTGTGTGTGTGTGTGTGTGTGTGTGTGTGTGTGTGTGTGTGTGTGTGTGTGTGTGTGTGTGTGTGTGTGTGTGTGTGGTAGGCTAGTTGAGAACAAGTTCTCATTTTCAACTGCAACCTGGCCAAGATAAAGCATAGCAGTGTGAACAGACAACACGGAGTTACACATGGAGTAAACAATTAACAAGTCAATAATACAGTAGAAAAAAGGAGAGTCTATATACATTGTGTGCAAAAGGCATGAGGAGGTAGGCGAATAATTACAATTTTGCAGATTAACACTGGAGTGATAAATGATCAGATGGTCATGTACAGGTTGGCGTGCAAAAGAGCAGAAAATAAAATAAATAAAAACAGTATGGGGATGAGGTAGGTAAAAATGGGTGGGCTATTTACCGATAGACTATGTACAGCTGCAGCGATCGGTTAGCTGCTCAGATAGCAGATGTTTGAAGTTGGTGAGGGAGATAAAAGTCTCCAACTTCAGCGATTTTTGCAATTCGTTCGTGCGTACTACAAAGAGAGACCTGAGAGAAAGGGAACTCTGAGAACTTAGATGGAATGTTACTGCTAGCATACTGTATGACTTATTGTGTTCCTCTGAAACCAACAGAGAACTACAGGAAATGTAAGACAACAGACATGTGATTTCTTGCAGAGAAAAAGGAAGACAAACAGGCAGTGAGAGACATTACAATACAGTAAAGAATAGCAGCCTCAAAATACTAGACTAGAGACTAAATGGCATGGTGTCTTTGGTGTAATAACCAGTGTTTTACTGTCCTGTACTAGTCATAATGGCCATAGATTAAACTGCAGTTTGACATACTGTCTTCATTTCTCTCTAGCACACACACACACACACACACACACACACACACACACACACACACACACACACACACACACACACACACACACACACACACACACACACACACACACACACACACACACACACACACACACACACACACACACACTAACTCAAACTGTAATCCTAATCTTTGGAAACACAAACATTGATCAGCTGTTGGTGTTCAAGACGCCTGTGTGTGTGTGTGTGTGTGTGTGTGTGTGTGTGTGTGTGTGTGTGTGTGTGTGTGTGTGTGTGTGTGTGTGTGTGTGTGTGTGTGTGTGTGTGTGTGTGTGTGTGTGTGTGTGTGTGTGTGTGTGTGTGAGAGAGAGGCCAGAATTCTGCCATCTGTGAATCCAGACGGTGCAGGTCGTTCCCCTGTCTCTATTGGAGGGGGAAAATGTGTTGGTCAGATGGGGGACAACGATGAGATGACTCTTATTAATGGACTCTTCGTCCATGCCGATGTCCTCTGGGGTTAAAACCAGAATGAACTCTATCCTCACCTCTCTCAATGTACTCTGTTTTTTCCTCTCCTCTCATCTCCTCTCTTCCTATTCAGAATCGTATCTTTTTAATCTCCGGGTTTTTGTGCTAATCTAGGAAAAAGAGTGTCAAACCCTGGAACATGGTCAATATCCCTCATGTAGAACAAATGCAATTATGTGATAATAATAACATGAGTAACCTGAGGAATATCTCTCACCTCACAATGTATCTGTCAGTTAATAATACCGGTTATATTGGCTGCTTGGTGCTAGGGGTGCAGAGAGGAGGGGTGAGGGAGTCCAGAGGGGTTGAGACTTACACCTCCAGTTAATTAGAGGGCTATGGGTTCAGTGGGAGCTCTGTAGCTCTTTGGCAGCCTGGCAAATGTGTCTCTATGTGTGTCGTTGGCAGCCCGGCCACGCTCCTTGTTGGGACTGGCTCTGTGGCAGGTTGTGGTGGGGTAGTTCATTTGCTGGGGTGATTGATGCCAGCCAGACCACAGGGGCTGTCACCTTGGAAGGATGAGGAGAGAGGTGACAGCCTGGTGACACACACAGACACACACACACACATACATAGAGGCGACAGTTTGGTGACATCTTGAGTATAGTCAACAACAATGTGAGCCGCCTCTTTACGTAATGATGGAGGGAAAAGCTCACCATTGTCATGGTTACTGTCTGTAGACTGTGTGCGTGTACGTGCACGTGTTTGTGTGTGCGTGTGTGTACAATATGTGTATGTGTGTCTGACAGTACTGATGATGTATGGCCTGTGTACACCCCATTGTATAAAGAACCTCACCACTCCCTGTGCCATGCACAAATTGCTCCCCAAAACCCATCCTGGAACCATTCAGAAACTGGACCGTCTCAGAATTGGATCCTCTGGTCTAATAGGCTGGTGACAGCATAGAAGTGATGACAAATCACACCGCAAAATCTCTAGATGGAAAAAGATCATATCGTGCCCAATATGTAAAGTAACATAATCATTTTTCCTCATCAAGCATTTCGAGGGTTTCTTTGTGAAAGAGGAAATGGCGTCTTTGTTATCTGCCACTCAACACACGATTCTTGAGATATTGTAAATGTCTGTCTGCATCCCACTGGCATAACAAATCCTGCATTAATTTCTACAAAATAAAGATCCGTTTTGTTTTGAAATCAGATATATTCGGAATAATGAAGATTTTCCCATTTTCTTCATTTGATATTGTTTGAAGAAACGCATCTAAAACTTTAGGACTAACCTTTTAGATTTTTTTTTTTTATGTTACAGTTTTCCTCAAACAAGCTCCAACAGAATCTGCTCACCAGTGTTTTTTTTTATTTGTTTCCTTGTGGTCAGTCCAGACGCTATCCAGAGAGCAAACTTTATTACTGATGTCTAGTGTGTCACGTCTGCCCATTTACGTCAGTTAACAGTTTTGGATTTGAATTTCGAAATCTTCGTATCGTAATGCTAAACTCATTCCGGCTCCTGTGATGGATGGGATGAATGTAGGCACCGAGCCTGGAATCTTGGCGTTGCCAAGGTAATTAACGCTCCTGCTGGCTAAGCCAATCACGTCGTCTGATCTGGAGAGTGACTCAGACATGACGTGAGTGGCACACAATTAATCAAAGAAAATGTCACACATCAAACACTTCTCAGGTGCAGGGTACAAAATATTTAATCTGGAAGGAATAGAAATACCAAATATCAGTCAAAATATTGCAATAGACTACTGGAATTGAACTACTACCACAGATTGTTAATAAAATATCTTAGAGTATTACAGTTCAAATGAATAGATATCTTCAACGTATATTTTATTAGAAACAAAACATGGTCCCTTTTGTCATGCTCCCCAATATCTCCACACTCACCCCTTCTCTCCTGATTCAGAGGGGATGGATTATATGCAGAATACACATTTTGGTTGAATGCTTTCAGTTGTGCAACTGACTAGGTATCCACTTTCCCTCCCTCCTATCTATTTTCTTCTCCTCCCATTCACAATCTAATATTGTGCAGAGCAGGATTACTATTGCAACAACACATCATCAGTAGGGTAAAACTAACCTGTCTCACGACGGTCTAAACCCAGCTCACGTTCCCTAGAAGGGCTCAGGGCCAGACCCAGATGCAGACACGGGAGGCAGATGGTTTGAGTGCTTGATATTTATTAGTTCCAAGGCAAGAGAATAGTCGTGGACAGGCAAAAGAGAGAACAGCAAAAGCAGGAGCACGGGAAAAACAGGCTGGTTGATTTGAAACAGAAAGGACGAACTGGCACAGAGAGACAGGAAACACAGGGATAAATACACTGGGGAAAATAAACAACACCTGTAGGGGGTGGAGACCATCACAAGGACAGGTAAAACAGGTCAGGGCGTGACAATCTCTTCCTTATCCAACCGCTCCTCTCCCCTCCCTAATCATACCCCTCTTTTCTCCCCCTATCCCCACCCCCTTTCTATTTTCTCATATTCCACTAATATCTCTGTCTAATCCAACCCCCCTTTCATTCTCTTTCTTCCTTCATCACCTGTCAGCCCTCTCTTTTTCTCAAGGTGACTCTGAGCATCTGGAGTAGTTTACGTCACATGAGCCAATTTATTCAGGCCACCACGCTCCACAGGTGTGTGTGTGTGTGTGTGTGCTTGTGTGTGTGTTTGGTCTGAGCGATATACCCTTTTTCAAGGTCATATGGTTTTGTGAGACATTCACCTGTTTATGTGTGTTTCCTTGAGAACGTGAATAATTACTACATTTTCTCCTCGGGGGGCTCCTGACGCTCCTCAGGTGTGTGTGTGTCCATGAGAATGTGAATAATTATGTGAATAATTTTCTCCTCGGGGGGTCCTGACCCCCCCCCCATCTCTCTCTCTCTCTCTCTCTCTCTCATCCTCCACAGATGTTTTTGCACCTGTGGAACCATTTGTCACCTGGCAACAAAGCTCCTCTCAACAAAAAAAACGCCCACAGATCTACCTTTATGAAAGTCAAATGAGTTAAGTGCCGGTGTGTTCAGCCATGTGTGTGTCTCTTCTGAAGTCGGTTTCTCCTCAATCAGCGCATCTTTCTATTGATCTCCTCATCCCGCTCTCTCTCTCTTTCACTATTCTTCTTGTAGGACATTACACTGTAAAGGGATTTCTGTGAATTTGACAGGCAGCTCATGGGTGTAGTAAGTAAAATGATGTATTTCATATTTCAGTACACCTACTGTAATATTAATATGGTATCAAAGCCATAAAAATGTACTGTATTATACTGTTAAAAAGTTAATACTACCATAATTGTAAGGAATTAATTAATGAATGGATGGTTTATTTTTCACTGCATTTTACTGTAATTACAAGGGATTGGAGCAAGGGCAGGTTGGCTGCTACACTGTAAGAAACGTAACTTGTTTTCATGGTAATTTACTGGCAGCCAGTTATCTGTAAATTACAACAACAACAAAACAAAAAAAAACTTAATCTGTCCCCTACACAGCAAATTCTGTAAAAAACAAACAAATAAATACAGAGTTAAATCAACTCCGGAACAGTGTTGAATTAACACACTGCTTAGTGTAAAGGCTTTTACAAATATTTCCCAGAATGCCTTGCCTTTCGAGTAAATTGTAGAGTTACCACCCATGACTGTATTGGTTAGTGACAGAGACATGGTTGTTGCATTCTGCCATTTTTGGATCCTATGGACTTCACCAAGTGAGATCCTAAAGTGAATATGTCATCATCATTTATATTTTTTTAACACATTACCATACATACACTGAGTGTACAAAACATTTGGAACACCTTCCTAATATTGAGCTGCACCCCCTTTTGCCCTCATAACAGCCTCAATTTGTCAGTACATTGACTCTACAAGGTGTTGAAAGTGTTCCACAGGGATGCTGGCCCATGTTGACACCAATGCTTCCTACCGTTGTGTAAAGTTGGCTGGATGTCTTTTGGGTGGTGGACTATTCTTGATACACACGGGAAACTGTTGAGCATGAAAAACCCAGCAGCATTGCAGTTCTTGACACAAACCGGCGTGGAAAAACACAGCAGCGTTGCAGTTTTTGACACACTCAAACCGGTGTGCCTGGCACCTACTACCATTTTATTTATTTATATTTAACTTTTATTTAAACATTGAGATTAAAATACATATTTTACATGAGAGCCTGGTATACATTACAATAAAAACAGAATGATAAAACATACACATACAGTGGGGCAAAAAAGTATTTAGTCAGCCACCAATTGTGCAAGTTCTCCCACTTAAAAAGATGAGAGAGGCCTGTAATTTTCATCATATGTACACTTCAACTATGACATACAAAATGAGAAAAAAAATCCAGAAAATAACATTGTAGGATTATTAATGAATTTATTTGCAAATTATGGTGGTGAGATCTTGCGTGGAGCCCCAGATCAAGGGAGATTATCAGTGGTCTTGTATGTCTTCCATTTCCTAATAATTGCTCCCACAGTTGATTTCTTCAAACCAAGCTGCTTACCTATTGCAGATTCAGTCTTCCCAGCCTGGTGCAGGTCTACAATTTTGTTTCTGGTGTCCTTTGACAGCTCTTTGGTCTTGGCCATAGTGGAGTTTGGAGTGTGACTGTTTGAGGTTGTGGACAGGTGTCTTTTATACTGATAACAAGTTCAAACAGGTGCCATTAATACAGGTAACGAGTGGAGGACAGAGGAGCCTCTTAAAGAAGAAGTTACAGGTCTGTGAGAGCCAGAAATCTTGCTTGTTTGTAGGTGACCAAATACTTATTTTCCACCATAATTTGCAAATAAATTCATTAAAAATCCTACAATGTGATTTTCAGGATTTTTTTTCTCATTTTGTCTGTCATAGTTGAAGTGTATCTATGATTAAAATTACAGGCCTCTTTCATATTTTTAAGTGGGAGAACGTGCACAATTGGTGGCTGACTAAATACTTTTTTGCCCCACTGTATATTCTGACTCGGTGGGCGAGTTTATTAGCAAGTGCATCTGAGATGTATTCGCTGTGACTAAAACCTTCCCTAACCAGAAACCATGGATTAATTGCAGCATTCGCACAAAACTGAAAGTGCAAACCACCACTTTTAATCATGGCACAATCATCTTCATCTTGCACAATTGGTGGCTGACTAAATACTTTTTGCCCCACTCTACACTGTGTGTACAAAACAATATAATTCAGCACACGATAACAAAATAAACATGTTTAATAAAGGCAATCACATTCAACTATATTGAGGTCCTCAATCAATCATCATTTAAACTGCCTGAGTGGCACCAGCACATCTAACTGCAGTGAACTCTGCAGATTGTTCCACAAATTAGATGCAAAAAATGTTAGATTTTCCCAGCTCTGTGGAGACTGAAGGGATCTCTAGTGTTATCCATTCCTGAGAATGCGTTCGTTAACTTGTGATTCTTAACTTAATGAAGTTACATGTGAAGTGAGTTTCTGTAAGATTGCTTTGTAAATAAATAAAAGATAATGAAGCTCTCTTCTTTCAGACAGAGAGATCCATCCCACATTTGTATACAGTCTACAATGATAAGTCCTTAAATTGTCCTCTGTGATAAAACATATTGCGGAATGATAGACTGTCTCCAAGAGTTTCAAAACAGAGGTTGCCGCATGCATTTAAACAAATGCAATACAGGGAGAAGTGTTGTTTGAACAATCTTTCTCCTATTTTCAATACTGAGGCCTGATTTTGAATACTGAGGCCACTGTTGTACTGTGCCGTTATTTGCCTGTTTGTGGCCCGCCTGTTAGCTTGCACGATTCTTGCCATTCTCCTACGACCTCTCATCAACAAGCTGTTTTGGCCAGCAGGACTGTCGTTGACTGGATGTTTTTGTTTGCCACACCATTGTCGGTAAACCGTAGTCATTGCCATGCTTGAGAAGCCCAGGAGGCCGGACGTTTATGAGATACTGGAACTGGCGCGCCTGGCACCGACGATCATACCACGCTCAAAGTCGTTTTGCCCTTTGCAACGTTCAGCCAAACAGTAACTGAATACCTCAATGCCGATCTGACTGTTTCATATAGCAAGCCATGGCTCACTCTCTGTAGAGACTAACCATTTTCGTGAACGGGGTGGTGTACCTAATAAACTGGCAACTGAGTGTACATTCTACTGATTCACATAGTGCATGCATATAACATATGGAATATACTGGATAAATATATTGGGTATATATTGGATTTTATAAACTGGGTGGTTCGAACCCTGACTGCTGATTTGGCTGACAGCCGTGGTATATCAGACCGTATACCACGGGTTAAACAAAACATTTATTTTTACTGCTTACGTTGGTAATCAGTTTATAATAGCGATAAGGCACCTCGGTGGTTTGTGATATACGGACAATATACCATGGCTAAGCCTGTGTCCAGACACGCCGTGATATACTGGCCATATACCACAACTCCTCATGCCTTATTGCTTAAATATTAATTGAGAATAAATGTATACAGTGTCTTGCGAAAGTATTCGGCCCCCTTGAACTTTGCGACCTTTTGCCACATTTCAGGCTTCAAACATAAAGATATAAAACTGTATTTTTTTGTGAAGAATCAACAACAAGTGGGACACAATCATGAAGTGGAATGACATTTATTGGATATTTCAAACTTTTTTAACAAATCAAAAACTGAAAAATTGGGCGTGCAAAATTATTCAGCCCCTTTACTTTCAGTGCAGCAAACTCTCTCCAGAAGTTCAGTGAGGATCTCTGAATGATCCAATGTTGACCTAAATGACTAATGATGATACATACAATCCACCTGTGTGTAATCAAGTCTCCGTATAAATGCACCTGCACTGTGATAGTCTCAGAGGTCCGTTAAAAGCGCAGAGAGCATCATGAAGAACAAGGAACACACCAGGCAGGTCCGAGATACTGTTGTGAAGAAGTTTAAAGCTGGATTTGGATACAAAAAGATTTCCCAAGCTTTAAACATCCCAAGGAGCACTGTGCAAGCGATAATATTGAAATGGAAGGAGTATCAGACCACTGCAAATCTACCAAGACCTGGCCGTCCCTCTAAACTTTCAGCTCATACAAGGAGAAGACTGATCAGAGATGCAGCCAAGAGGCCCATGATCACTCTGGATGAACTGCAGAGATCTACAGCTGAGGTGGGAGACTCTGTCCATAGGACAACAATCTAAACCCCATTTTTCAGTATATTGCACAAATCTGGCCTTTATGGAAGAGTGGCAAGAAGAAAGCCATTTCTTAAAGATATCCATAAAAAGTGTTGTTTAAAGTTTGCCACAAGCCACCTGGGAGACACACCAAACATGTGGAAGAAGGTGCTCTGGTCAGATTAAACCAAAATTGAACTTTTTAGCAACAATGCAAAACGTTATGTTTGGCGTAAAAGCAACACAGCTGAACACACCATCCCCACTGTCAAACATGGTGGTGGCAGCATCATGGTTTGGGCCTGCTTTTCTTCAGCAGGGACAGGGAAGATGGTTAAAATTGATGGGAAGATGGATGGAGCCAAATACAGGACCATTCTGGAAGAAAACCTGATGGAGTTTGCAAAAGACCTGAGACTGGGACGGAGATTTGTCTTCCAACAAGACAATGATCCAAAACATAAAGCAAAATCTACAATGGAATGGTTCAAAAATAAACATATCCAGGTGTTAGAATAGCCAAGTCAAAGTCCAGACCTGAATCCAATCGAGAATCTGTGGAAAGAACTGAAAACTGCTGTTCACAAATGCTCTCCATCCAACCTCACTGAGCTCGAGCTGTTTTGCAAGGAGGAATGGGAAAAAATGTCAGTCTCTCGATGTGCAAAACTGATAGAGACATACCCCAAGCGACTTACAGCTGTAATCGCAGCAAAAGGTGGCGCTACAAAGTATTAACTTAAGGGGGCTGAATAATTTTGCAGGCCCACTTTTTCAGTTTTTGATTTGTTAAAAAAGTTTGAAATAGCCAATAAATGTCGTTCCACTTCATGATTGTGCCCCACTTGTTGTTGATTCTTCACAAAAAAATACAGTTTTATATCTTTATGTTTGAAGCCTAAAATGTGGCAAAAGGTCGCAAAGTTCAAGGGGGCCGAATACTTTCGCAAGGCACTGTATATATATACACTGAGTGTACAAAACATCAAAAACACCTGCTCTTTCCATGACATGAACTGCACAGGTGAATCCAGGTGAAAGCTATCAGGTAGGTATTCAAATCTCAGTCTTCACATACATTTTCCTAAACGAATTAGTTAGATTTTTTAGTACCTGTGACTGAAATGTTTGTTCAAGTTTAAATTCCCTAGGTAGTCTCCTCATAATGTTCCTACACCTGGAACTCATTCTGATTGCAAGTTGCAGGTAAATAAAATGAATATGGTTGGATATCTTAACTCTGGCTGGAACTACACATCACTTTGCAAGCCATCAACCAGGATTTTTGGAAAATCTGGGCATTTTGGGAAAGTCATTTTGCAACTCTACTTGCAGGCCTGATGTGTCTTGTGGTATGAACTGAGGTACAATTATGTTTGTACCCCATTAGCAACAAATCTAAACCTTTTTTCTGTGAGTGTAATACAATAGGCTGAAACTCATGGTTTACAGGCCACCTTGCAGTTACGTTTTAACATTTTAATCACCCGCAATTTGTAATCAGAATGACTTATAGGGTTAGGAAGACTAAGCTATGAGTCTACCTAAAACATCTAAACTGGAACAACAATTTCAGTAATGAGTGCAATAAGTACAAGTATAACATATTGGATTAGTTTAGAAAATGTTACATTTATATTTGAGTAGCCTAATATTAAATAATCAATCAATGTACATGCACCAACATAGATAATGAAACAAATAACTCTAAAAATCTACCTGCAAAAGAGCATGCTGGGAGATTTTCGTTCAAAGTGATGTGTCTGAGTTCCAGGTCCCTGTGTTAGGGTCAAACTCAGGCCTTATGAAATGCATATGGTAGTTTCTCCAGCTCAAAATGCATATCAGCCAATTAAAACTGTTACTTGCACAACATAGAAAGCTACATTGAAGCTGGTCCAATCAGATAACCTGGCATATGATAGCCCTATGATAACCTCACCAGGTGGCAGTGATTATATCCTTCAAGAATTTTTTCATCAGCCTATCAAATATCTATGACTTTATATTTATCAGTCAATGGCATTTCATAAAATAGGTCAAACCTGGCCACAAGAGGTTTTCAACCTACAAAATCAAGGTTTACTTTTGATATATATCACACAGTAGAAGTCGGAAGTTTACATGAACATTTGCCAAATACATTTAAACTCAGTTTTTCACAATTCTTGACATTCAATCAAAAATTCCCTGTCTCAGGTCTGTTCGGGTCACCACTTTATTTTAAGAATGTGAAATGTCAGAATAATAGTAGAGAGAATGATTTATTTCAGCTGTTATTTCTTTCATCACATTTCCAGTGGGCCAGAAGTTTATATACACTCAATTAGTGTTTGGTAGCATTGCCTTTAATTTGCTTAAATAGGGTAAAATGTTTCAGGTAGCCTTCCACAAGCTTCCCACAATAAGTTGGGTGAATTTTGACCCATTCCTCCTGACAGAGCTGGTGTAACTGAGTCAGGTTTGTAGGTCTCCTTGCCCGCACACGCTTTTTCAGTTCTGCCCACAAATCGTCTATAGGATTGAGGTCAGGACTTTGCGATGGCCACTCCAATACCTTGACTTTGTTGTCCTTAAGCCATTTTGCCACAACTTTGGAAGTATGCTTGGGGTCATTGTCCATTTGGAAGACCCATTTGCGACCAAGCTTTAACTTCCTGACCGATGTCTTCAGTATATCCACATAATTTTCCTACTTCATGATTCCATCTATTTTGTGAAGTGCACCAGTCCCTCGTGCAGCAAAGCACACCCACAATATGATGCTGCCACCCATGTGCTTCACGGTTGGGATGGTGTTCTTCGGCTTGCAAGCCTCCCCCTTTCTCCTCTAAACAGAATGATGGTCATTATGGTCATCTATTTTCGTTTCTTCAGATAAGAGGACATTTCTCCAAAAAGTACAATCTTTGTCCCCATGTGCAGTTGCAAACCGTAATCAGGCTATTTTATGGCTGTTTTGGAGCAGTGGCTTCTTCCTTGCTGAGCAGCCTTTCAGGTTATGTCAATATAGGACTTGTTTTACTGTGGATATAGATACTTTTGTACCGGTTTTCTTCCAGCATCTTCACAGGGTCCTTTGCTGTTGTTCTGGGATTGAGTTGCACTTTTCGCACCAAAGTACATTCATCTGAGTCTCCTTCCTGAGCTGTATGACGGCTGCGTGGTCCCATGGTGTTTATACTTGCGTACTATTGTTTGTACAGATTAACATGGTACCTTCAGGCATTTGGAAATTGCTCCCAAGGATGAACCAGACTTGTGGAGGTCCACCATTTTTTTTCTGAGGTCTTGGCTGATTTCTTTTCATTTTCCCATGATGTCAAGCAAAGAGGCACTGAGTTTGAAGGTAAGCCTTGAAATACATTTGTGGAGTGGTTGAAAAACACATTTTCATGACTCCAACCTAAGTGTATGTAAACTTCCCACATCAACAGTAGGTTAGAGTCATTAAAACTTGTTTTCAACCACTCCACAAATTTCTTACAATCTAACAATCTATCGTTTTCCACAAGTTATTTTTCCAACAGTTGTTTACAGACAGATTTTTTTCACTTTTAATTCACTGTATCACCATTCCAGTGAGTTAGAAGTTTACATTCACTAAGTTGACTGTGCTGTGCCTTTAAACAGCTTGGAAAATTCCAGAAAATGATGTCATGGCTTTAGAAGCTTTAGAAGGTATGCACGTTGCGGGTGATAAATAATTCCACTTGTTGGATATCCTAACTCTGTCTGGATTCCAATAGGAATTACATTTAAGTTTTTAATCCAGCATAGTGGGACAAGTAGGGCTGATGTGGCCTGTAAACCAGGAGTTTCCTAACACCACTGTTTTAGGGTAGGAAATAGGCCTTCAAAGAAAAGCCTTATGATATATGTAATATCATAATATTTCATCGTAAAGGCTAATAAGGCTGGTGGAACCATTCATAGAGAGTTCTAGGAAGATCCTTTAGAGGATAAAAAGGTTATTGGTAGAACCCTTCATAGAGGGGTTCTTTATTACCAAAAAGTGTTCTACCTAGCACCAAATATAGTGCTTAAGGCAGGGGTGTCAAACTCATTCCATGGAAGGCCTAGTGTCAGCTGGTGTTTGGTTTTTCCTTTCAATTAAGACCCAGACAACCAGGTGAGGGGAGTTCCTGACTTATCAGTGACCTTAATTAATCAATAAAGTCCAAGTTAGGGAGTGAAAACCCGCAGACACTCGACCCTCCGTGGAATGAGTTTGACACCTGTGTCTTAGACACTCTAGGGCAGGAGAGGAGGTGTGAAGGGGGCTGATTACCAACAAATGGTGTAAAGCTGAACTTTGTCCGAGTGGGATTTGACTATTATCCCGTTCGGTATTGCTGAATGTTATCTGAGTTTGCCTGGTTGTGTGTGTGTGTGTGTGTGTGTGTGTGTGTGTGTGTGTGTGTGTGTGTGTGTGTGTGTGTGTGTGTGTGTGTGTGTGTGTGTGTGTGTGTGTGTGTGTGTGTGTGTGTGTGTGTGTGTGTGTGTGTGTGTGTGTGTGTGTGTGTGTTTGATAATAATAATTTGGTGGGTGCTTATATTTGGCCTTTTTCACACATGTACAAGTGTGTATTAATGTGTGAATTGCAAATGTGTTTTCTTGCATATCACATCTCCTCCTGAGACAGCCAGGGTCTTCCAATATCAACAGCGACCCTGGAGCAATTATGGTAAAGTGCCTTGCTCAAGGGCACTTAGACAGCTTGTTCACCTTGTTAGCTCTGGGATTTGAACTAGTGACCCAACGCTCTAACTGGCCCAACGCTCTAAATGATAGGCTACCTGCCTTGTGTGTGTGTGTGTGTGTGCGTGCGCACGCGCAGTGGAGGGTATACGCAAGTGTACGCCATGTACTGCACCCACTTACTTAAGGTATTATAATCAATAATGGAACAGATCAGAATGTTTAGCTTAAAATGTTAAGCGATTACATCTGAAACCTGTGAATTTCTGACTAAGTTGACAGCCTCATTTATCTGTTTCAATAGCATGCCACTAACATTTTCGGTCACTCCGAGTCCAGATCCTTGATATCCTTTGTCTGCGCTTATGGACTGCCCTCTCCAATTCAAATGGCAGGTTTTCAATGGGATTCAATTCCCGGAGAGTGAGATGGCCATTGCAAAATGTTGATTTTGTGGTCAATTAACCATTTCTTTATGGAGTGTGATGTGTGCTTCGGGTTATTGTGGCCAAGTTTCACCTTTCTGGCAAACATGTTTTTGGCTAAAATGCCCTGCACTTGGTAGAGTTAATGATGCCATTGACCTTAATGAGGGCCCAACGGACCAGTGGAAGCAAGATAGACCTGTAACATCAAAAGTGAGCCAACCTATTTTACAGTGATATGTGGTTATTTTCTGCGTTTGCATTCTTTCGACGACAAACCCACCACTGTGGTGCATGGCCAAAGAGCTCTATTTTCATGTCATCTGACCATAGGACGGGCTCCAATCCAAGTGCTGTTTAGCAAACTCCAAGCATTTACATTTGCTGGGTTACGTGAAAATAGAGCTCTTTAAAAAAAATCATTACAATTTGTAAACATTTTTGAGCAAACTATACACTGTAGCTCAGTATTTGCTTTCTTTGATCATCTATATCACGGGGTGCCAATAATTTTGGTTGTGACTGTATTGGGGTGGCAGGTAGCCTAGTGGTTAGAGCGTTGGGCCAGTAACCGAAAGGTTGCTAGATCGAACCCCTGAGCTGCCAAGGAAAAAGTATGTCGTTCTGCCCCTGAATAAAGCACTTAACCCACTGTTCTTAGGTAAATAAGAAATTGTTCTTAACTGACTTGCCTAGTTAAATAAAGGTAAAAAACACATATGTCTCTGTAGGGTTTTGACCTTAAAGCATTTGGTGTCCCGATCTGCACCATAAAGCATGTGTGAAACACAACTGAACCCTGGCTGAAATGAATCCTAGACCTGCGTGAGAAGTGGGTCTAAGACCAAGGACCAGAGTACCAGGAATGGTCATGTAGAATGTGTGTCTTGCTCATTGCAGCCTGAAATTGGTATTTTCTAAGAACAGTAATGAGGCTCTGTGAACTCTGTACTATCCTCTTTAGACGTGTGTCTCTGACTGTCATCTTTACCTCCCTGACTAGCCTATTACAGTAGCTGGATAACATGAAACTTACCCTAGATATTTATTCATACTTTTACTACTCAACTCCTTCATATAGTGCTAACCCCACGGCAACACACACACTCATGAATGCAGGCACTCACGCACGCACACACCAGATACAGTGGGGAGAACAAGTATTTGATACACTGCCGATTTTGCAGGTTTTCCTACTTACAAAGCATGTAGGTCTGTAATTTTATCATAGGTACACTTCAACTGTGAGAGACAGAACCTAAAACAAAAATCCAGAAAATCAAATTGTATGATTTTTAAGTAATACATTTGCATTTTATTGCATGACATAAGTATTTGATACATCAGAAAAACAGAACTTAATATTTGGTACAGAAACCTTTGTTTGCAATTACAGAGATCATACGTTTCCTGTAGTTCTTGACCAGGTTTGCACACACTGCAGCAGGGATTTTGGCCCACTCCTCCATACAGACCTTCTCCAGATCCTTCAAGTTTTGGGGCTGTCGCTGGGCAATACGGACTTTCAGCTCCCTCCAAGGATTTTCTATTGGGCTCAGGTCTGGAGAATGGCTAGGCCACTCCAGGACCTTGAGATGCTTCTTACAGAGCCACTCTTTAGTTGGCCTGGCTGTGTGTTTTCCATGACGGCATAGTGTGTTACTAATGGTTTTCTTTGAGACTGTGGTCCCAGCTCTCTTCAGGTCATTGACCAGGTCCTGCCGTGTAGTTCTGGGCTGATCGCTCACCTTCCAAATGATAATTGATGCCCCTCGAGGTGAGATCTTGCATGGAGCCCCAGACCGAGGGTGATTGACCGTCATCTTGAACTTCTTCCATTTTCTAATAATTGCGGCAACAGTTGTTGTCTTCTCACCAAGCTGCTTGCCTATTGTCCTGTAGCCCATCCCAGCCTTGTGCAGGTCTACAATTTTATCCCTGATGTCCTTACACAGCTCTCTGGTCTTGGCCATTGTGGAGAGGTTGGAGTCTGTTTGATTGAGTGTGTGGACAGGTGTCTTTTATACAGGCAACGAGTTCAAACAGGTGAAGTTAATACAGGTAATGAGTGGAGAACAGGATGGCTTCTTAAAGAAAAACAAAACTAACAGGTCTGTGAGAGCTGGGATTCTTACTGTTTGGTAGGTGATCAAATACTTATGTCATGCAATATAATGCAAATTAATTACTTAAAAATCATACAATGTGATTGTCTGGATTTTTGTTTAAGATTCCGTCTCTCACAGTTAAAGTGTACCTATGATAAAAATTAAAGACCTCTACATGCTTTGTAAGTAGGAAAACCTGCAAAATCGTCAGTGTATCAAATACTTGTTCTCCCCACTGTACATCTCCGTAGCTCCGGTTTTCTAGTATCATTGCCATATAAAGCTCTAACATTTTGTGTGTGTTTCAAGTTTCTATTGTCACATGCTCTAGTTCAGTGAATAGCCTTTCTTGCTTGCTCTTTCCCAACAATGCAGTATTACAAAAAAAAATGATAAAGTCAAAGTAGAACAAAAACACACAACAAAAATAGAGATAAGAAAAACACGAGAAAGTAAGTAAGCTATATTCGTTGTCCGTTCCAGGGTCAGTGCCAATACCATATTTACAATGTGCAGGGATACAGGAGTGTTAGTGGAAGCTCCTCAGAGGAAGAAAGTGACGACCATCCTACTCACTGAATTTCATTAAAAAAAAAAATACATTCACGTCCCCAAAGAACTGATTAAAACACTGTTTTGCATTGAAGGTCAATAGAAGCCTTAACAACATTCTGTAAGGTAGCAGCATAGAGAAGTAGACGAAGGAAAGCAACTTTCCGTCCACGTCTGGGTACATTGATTTCAATACAAAACCTAGCAGGCTCATGGTTCTCACACTCTTCCATAGACTTACACAGTAATTATGAAGACTTCCGGAGTGTGTGGGTGAGGAAATTGAGTGTGTGTGTTGGAGTGTGTTTGTGTGAGCACGTGAGTGTGCATAGAGACTGTAATGCAAACATGTAAAATTTAAAAAAGAAGGGTGGGTGTGTGTGTGCTGGAAGTGTCTGTCTTCAAGACAAAATATTCTGACGGCCTGGAGGAAAGCGGCAATTAAAACTCGCCTGCAGTAGATCGCTATCATCATTAAAGCACCCCACACCCACCCAACCGCAAGTATGCACGCATGCACCCACAAGCACACACATTGTCCTAGTTCAAGCAAGCTTTGTATTCAGGACGTTTAATCAGCTGATTGTATGTTGGGGAGTCTGTGGAAGGAATGTACTCAGAAAACAACTGAGTTCTGGCCTTGGTCTATAATCACAAAGCCGGTATCACATTGTGTGTGTGTGTGTGTGTGTGTGTGTGTGTGTGTGTGTGTGTGAGGTTGAGTTTGGGTGTGTGTGTTTGGGTATGTCTGTGGCCGGCCCCTGGGCAAACACAGCTAATGGTGCTCAGACTCATCTAATCTGTCCTGAGATTAACAGAGTGCTATTACTGTTCTCTCTTTCTACCTTTTTCTCTCTCCCTCTGTCTTTGGGGCTCACGGTGAACAGCACAGTATTTGGAACCAGCCAGGTCGCTCAAGCTTCACTTCGAAATTGGATGTCCATCCATGTACTGAGGATGTCGAGAAATGCCTTCAAAAACCCACCACTAGGGGCAACAGTTGGCTTGGGTTTTGGGTTTTGCTAGAGAGTTGTAGACAGAGGTGATGGATGGTTGTAAGTTGCGAGCTCTGGCTCTGAGGGTTGCGTGTTCAATCCAAGTGCTAGACACTTGTTCAATTTTGGGGGTTTTAACCCTATCTCAAACCTTAACCCTTAACCTGACTATTCTGAACTAATGCAGCAGTAGCAGGTAACTCAAACAATCGACCATGGCAACACAGGCTGTCAATGTTTTTGTTGAAATGTGATGTTTGGAGCAACTTCAGCATTTTTACATTTGGAGAAGGTGTTCAAAACATTTGTATCTGAACTCAAATTGGTCAAACCGTTAATTCATGGGAAAATCATCTCTCCTCATCATTTATCCATATTTCTCTTTCAGCCTAAATAAGATGGCGTGAGAAAATCAAGAGTTTAACGAGAGCTTTGAACTGACCTTGATACCATGCAATCTCTCTCTCTCTCTCTCTCTCTCTCGAACACGCACAGAAGCACACGCACATGCAGGGGCGGACTGGGACCAAAATCAGCCCTGGCATTCCTAACACACTGGACCATTTATTTCCTCGAGGCCCCCGTTATTAACCAGATAATGATCGTTTTGACCAAAAAAAACAAGACAGGCCCATTGGGCAAATGTTCGCAAAATGCAAACACAGGTTTGATTTCTTCCACCAGGCTCAGGGGGTCACCCCTTCCATCCAAGCCCAGATGAGGTGGGTATGGTTGGGCAATCAGCCACGACCTGTCCCTGGAGAGGAGAGGCTGGAGGTTGTTGAGATGAGGCTGGCTAAGAAGAATCTGCAGATTAAACACAGGTGCAGTGTGAACTCTCAGCGGGAAGAGGATTTAACAAATGAAACAACTTTAATCGTTCTGAATGTAGTGCTTCATCTCCTAGGATATTTGAAGAAAGGTCAGTTAAAGAAGTATTTATGTCTGGGATGTCTGCCTGTAGTGTAATATTAATAGTTCATTGGACTGTATTACAGTGAAGGTCTACAGTATGTGTGCCATTTCAGTTGCTGACTTTTGTTTTCTAATGTAAACTGCTGGACTTCTTTAACTTCTTATGGCTGGGGGGCAGTATTGAGTAGCTTGGATGAATAAGGTGCTCAGAGGAAACTGCCTGCTACTCAGGCCCAGAAACTAAGATATGCATATTATTATTACACTCTGAAGTTTCTAAAACTGTTTGAATGATGTCTGTGAGTATAACAGAACTCACATGGCAGGCAAAAACCTGAGAAAAAAATCCAACCAGGAAGTGGGAAATCTGCGGTTTGTAGGTTTTCATGTCTTTACCTATCCAAGATACAGTGTACATTTGGTCCGATTGCACTTCCTAAGGCTTCCACTAGATGCAACCGTCTTTAGAACCTTGTTTCAGGCTTCTACTGTGAAGGGGGATTTCTTTTTTGAAATCTGACACAGCGGTTGCATTAAGGAGAGGTATATCTTTAATTCTATGCATAACATTTGTATCTTTTATCAACGTTTATGATGAGTATTCCTGTAAATTGATGTGACTCTCTGCAAAATCACCAGATGTTTTGGAGGCAAAACATTACTGAACATAACGCGCCAATGTAAACTGAGATTTTTAGACATAAATATCAACTTTATTGAACAAAACATACATGTATTGTGTAACATGAAGTCATATGAGTGCCAACTGATGAAGATCATCAAAGGTTAGTGATTAATTTTCTCTATTTCTGCTTTTTGTGTCTCCTCTCTTTGGCTGGAAAATGGCTGTGTTTTTCTGTGACTAGGCGCTGACCTAACATAATCAGATGGTGTGCTTTTGTCGTAAAGCCTTTTTGAAATCGGATATTGTGGTGGGATTAACAACAAGTTTATCTTTTAAAATGGTGTGTAATACTTGTATGTTTGAGGAATTTTAATTATGAGATTTCTGTTATTGAATTTGGCGCCCTGCACTTTCACTGGCTGTTGTCAAATCAATCCCGTTAACGGCATTTCAGCAGTAAGAAGTTAATGGCTTAAACGGTAGAATAGTTTTGTGCTCCAGAGTGGCGAGGAAGAGCGGAAAAGAGAGAGAAAGTACATGTTTCTAAAATGAGATACACAACAGGTGTCACGTATACTCACTCTCCGACGCTCGAGGTCGCCAGTCTGCTGATTATTACGCACACCTGTCACCATCGTTACGAGCACCAGCACCTCATCAGATTACCCTGGACTTCATCACCTTACAGATTTCCTTTTATCCCTGTATCTGTCACTCCATTTGGTTCTTTCCCTAGGCGTTATTGTTTCTGTTCCGTTGTTTCATGTCTGTACGCTACTCGTGTTTCTTGTTTTGTTCTAGGTCCATTTATTAGATGAGACGTTTTCAGATGTTCAAAAGGTTCTACAGCTGCACCATCGAGAGCATCTTGACGGGTTGCATCACTGCCTGGTATGGCAACTGCTCGGCCTCCGACCGCAAGGCACTACAGAGGGTAGTGCGTACAGCCCAGTACATCACTGTGGCCAAGCTTCCTGCCATCCAGGAAGGACCTCTGTACCAGGCGGTATCAGAGGAAGGCCCTAAAAATGGTCAAATACTCCACCGTAATAGACTGTTCTCTCTGCTACCGGCAAGCGGTACTGGAGTGCCAAGTCTAGGTCCAAGAGGCTTCTAAACAGCTTCTACCCACAAGCCATAAGACTCCTGAACATCTAATCAAATGGCTACCCAGACTATTGCATTGCCTCCCCACTTTTACGCTGCTGTTACTCTCTGTTATCATCTATGCGTATTCACTTTAATAACTCTACCTACATGTACATCTTACCTCAATTACCTCAACTAAGCGGTGCCCTCACACATTGACTCTGTACCGGTACCCCTGTATATAGCCTCACTATGGTTATTTTACTGCTGCTCTTTAATTATTTGTTACTTTTATTTCATATTTTTTGTGGTATTCTTCTTAAAACTGCATTGATGGTTTTAAGGGCTTGTAAGTAAGCATTTCATTGTAAAGTATTTTTGCATTTCAAATCAAATCAAATTTTATTTGTCACATGTGCTGAATACAACAGGTGTTTTGTATTCAGCGCATGTGACAAATCAAATTTGATTTGATTTGAAATACACTCCCTGAACTTACTTCCCAACTCCTAGTGCACACGTTACAGAATAATTCCTCACTAAAGGGGAGCATCAGGGAGTGTTTTTTGTTTGTTTTGATAGGTGACGTCGGGTCCGGGTGCCGTTACCGGAGCAACCGAGAATGCCTCAGCTAGCTCGTCAGGCTCCCATGCCTCAGCTGGCTTGGCAGATCCAGCGACTCAGCAGAAGCGATCGGCTCGCTTCTGGTCCCCGGGACCGTCCCTCTGGTCGGCGTCCTGCGGCTGGAGCCGCGCGTCAAGGAGGGGGTACTGTCACGTATAGTAACTCTCCGGTGCTCGAGGTTGCCAGTCTGCTGATTATTACGTACACCTGTCACCACCATTACGTGCACTAGCGCCTCATCAGTATCACCTGGACTCCATCACCTTCCTGATTTCCTTTCCTATATCTGTCACTCCCTTTGTTTCTTTCCCTTGGCATTATTGTTTCTTTTTCGTTGTTTCATGTCTGTACGCTACTCGTGTTTGTTTTTTTGTTCTATGTTAATTTATCAAATACACTCCCTGAACTTGCTTCCCGACTCTCAGCGTACAAGTTACAACAGGCAATAGACCGATAGAGAAGAGAATGGACCTATTTAGTAGCTCAGCCACTCAGCAGAACAACAGAACATTACTAGACTGGACCAAGCCCTGCAGACACACACGATAACACCTATTATGGGCCCGCAGGCTGTCCCTTGGTGTCTCTGTGCGTGCAGATGTGTGGCCTTGTCAGGAGAAGGACAGTTCAACCTTGTAGGTAATGTGACCTGGTCAGTAGATCTGTGTTTTCAGTGTACGTATGGGGAATGGAATGACTGGGGGAGGGAGGAGAGAGGAGGGTAGAGGATAGCAAGGAAAATGTAGAATAAAGCAGGGATGAAGAGGGGAGAGGGAGAGAGTGTGGTGAACTGCAAACACAGAGTACAGTCCCTCACCCTTATTTAAATTATAAATGCTTATAGAGTCAGAGAGACCGCAGGGCACAGAAAGGGCAGGGAGAGGGTCAGAGACACTCACGTACACACACAAACACACACACAAACAGGCATGCACACACGCACACACACACAGCAGGGGACAGTACACACAGAGGAGGCATAGGAGGCAAAGAGATTCAGTGGTGAGGTTCTTGGTTTACACTGACTTTAATATTACAATCACGTTTTGTAGGCTAGCCATTCTCCAGACAGTGCGACTGTAAACTTACAAAGACATACACTACCGTTCAAAAGTTTTGGGTCACTTAGAAATTACCTTGTTTTTGAAAGAAAAGCACATTTTTTGTCCATTAAAATAACATAAAATGTATCAGAAATACAGTGTAGACATTGCTAATGTTGTAAATGACTATTGTAGCTTGAAACGGCAGATTTTTTTTATGTGATATCTACATAGGCATTGAGTGGCCCATTATCAGCAACCATCACTCCTGTGTTCCAATGGCACATTGTGTTAGCTAATCCAAATGTATCATATTAAAAGGCTAATTGATCATTAGAAAACAATTTTGCAATTGTTAGCACAGCTGAAAACTGCTGTCCTGATTAAAGAAGCAATGAAACTGGCCTTCTTAAGACTAGTTGAGTATCTGGAGCATCAGCATTTGTGGGTTTGATTACAGGCTCAAAATGGCCAGAAACAAAGTACTTTCTTCTGAAACTCGTCAATCTATTCTTGTTCTGAGAAATGAAGGCTATTCCATGTGAGAAATTGCCAAGAAACTGAAGGTCTCGTACAACGCTGTGTACTACTCCCTTCAGAACAGCGCAACCAGGCGCTAGCCAGAATAGAAAGAGGAGTGGGAGGCCCCAGTGCACACCTGAGCAAGAGGACAAGTACATTAGAGTGTCTAGTTTGAGAAACAGACACCTCACAAGTCCTCAACTGGCAGCTTCATTAAGTACCCGCAAAACACCAGTCTCAACGTCAACAGTGAAGAGGCAACTCCGGGATGCTGGCATTCTAGGCAAAGTTCCTCTGTCAGTGTCTGTGTTCTTTTGCCAATCTTAATCTTTTCTTTTTATTAGCCAGTCTGAAAAAAAAAGCCATATAGCTTTTTCTTCTCAACTCTGCCTAGAAGGCCAGCATCCCGTAGTCACACATAGACTCCTTCCTGTTGTTGATTGAGTTCAAATTTTTATATTGAGGGACATACTGTAAAACAGTTTTGAGTGAGATGAGAAAACACATTATAACATTTGTATCAAAGGGGCAACTTTATTATACCATCCCTCCCACATATAGTGCGCTCTGAATATATTCAGACAACTTGACTTTTTCCACATTTTGTTACGTTACTTATTCTAAAAATATTCTAAAATTGATAAAAATAAAACAATTTCCTCAGCATCTACACACAATACCCCATAAAGACAATTTTGCTAATTTTTGCAAATGTATTAAAACCTAAAAACAGAAATACTTTATTTACATTAGTATTCAGACCCTTTGCTATGAGACTCAACATTTATTTCAGGTGCATCCTGTTTCCATTGATCATCCTTGAGATGTTTTTCTATTTTTTTTTTTTTTTTAATTGAATATCCAAAACATACAATATACTTGCAGTGAAGCCGCTCAACAACTACATCATACCAGTCATCCAACAGACTCCCATTCAGAGCGACACACAGAAGCATCCAGGGTCAATGCCCTGCTTAAGGGCACGTTGACAGGTCTCCCACCAGGCCAAAAAACATGAACCCAAACCCTCCAAGATCCCCCCACAGTTCCTCAATAGCTGTCCCTCAAACCATTTGAGACCCATTTGAGATTACATGTATGTGTGTGTTCTTGTATGCGTTTATTTGAATGAGAGTGTGTGTAAAAACACCTGCACGACATCAGCCTCAGGCAAACCGGCGTTAGTTGTAAAAACACTGCCCCTCAGTGTCATTCAAACATACTTTTAATCATGTTTCATTTTTACTTTTTTAAAATGTTTATCTTTGACCATCATTCTATCTCCCGCACAGCAACTCCACTCCCTGCTGTGATTTTTAACATACAATAATAATCTATCTAATCGAATAAAATCCACAGATTGTGAGTTGATGATAAATACTTTTACGAAGAGTATTAGTATATTAGTAATTGACTGACCCGGTCTCTCCAGATCTCCTAACAGTACTATTTCTAGGGTCAGTTTTAGATCAATGCTATGCATTTCCAGCGGCTCCTGAACCTGAGACCAGAAACAGGCTACCTGAGGAAAGTACCAAAATAAATGGTCTATTGATTCTGTATCCTCACAACAAACTCTGCAGAGCTTCGATGATTTTATGCCCCAAATATTCAACATTTTGTTTGTGGCAAGAATTCTATATAATCAATTTAGCTGAAAAGCACAAAGTCTTGAATCTTGCGTTGTTTTATATATCAACTCATGCACCCTGTACCATGGAAACAGTACATCAAAAATCTCTTCCCAACTATTTTGCAATCTGTATGGCACAGTTGTCAACATCCTAGTCCTCAAATGAAACTGGTATACTTTCCTATTTATGCTATTTTTATTCCTCTGACAGTTTTGATCCTTAATATTGGGCAGACAGACCAGTTCCCTACCTCCTCCCGCTGCCACCTTCCTCCTCCATTTTTGGACTAATTCTGTAATCAATTGGTTGTATTCTTGGATTGAACAAACGTTCCTGTACAATTCTGAGAACTCCATGAAGGACATAACTCTACCATTCCAATTTACAATATTTTTTAAGAACAAAATAACCTTTTCAAACATCTTTCCCATAAATACAGGTATTTTATCAACTAGAACATTTGGGTTCAGCCATAATATTTGTTGTAATATTTGTCCTATCTTTTCAGGGGGATGAAATTGAAATTGTAGCCAGCTCTGCAATGCTTGTTGGAAAACGAGAGATACTTTGAAAAAAGTAGAATTTTCAATTAATAAAAAATGAGACATGGCAATCTGCACAAAGGCAAAAAGGCCATTTTTAAACAATGGATGAGTTTTTCTTAGTAATCTACTTGAGAACCATTTAGGGTTCAAGTAAAACGTTTGAATAAGTGAAGCTTTTAGAGAGAGGTTTAGTGCTTTTACATTTAATAATCTCAACCCACCAAATTCATATTAATTATACATAATTATAATTATATTAATTATAGTCATAGCGGATAATATTCTAATCTTTGGTGACTTTAATATTCACATGTTCACATGGAAAAGTCCACAGACCCACTCCAAAAGGCTTTCGGAGCCATCATCGACTCAGTGGGTTTTGTCCAACATGTCTCTGGACCCACTCACTGTCACAGTCATACGCTGGACCTAGTTTTGTCCCATGGAATAAATGTTGTGGATCTTAATGTTTTTCCTCATAATCCTGGACTATCGGACCACCATTTTATTACGTTTGCAATTGCAACAAATAATCTGCTCAGACCCCAACCAAGGATCATCAAAAGTCGTGCTATAAATTCACAGACAACACAAAGATTCCTTGATGTCCTTCCAGACTCCTTCTGCCTACCCAAGGACGCCAGAGGACAAAAATCAGTTAACCACCTAACTGAGGAACTCAACTTAACCTTGCGCAATACCCTAGATGCAGTTGCCCTAGATGCAGTTGCACCCCTAAAAACTAAAAACATTTCTCATAAGAAACTAGCTCCCTGGTACACAGAAAATACCCGAGCTCTGAAGCAAGCTTCCAGAAAATTGGAACGGAAATGGCGCCACACCAAACTGGAAGTCTTCCGACTAGCTTGGAAAGACAGTACTGTGCAGTACCGAAGAGCCCTTACTGCTGCTCGATCATCCTATTTTTCTAACTTAATTGAGGAAAATAAGAACAATCCGAAATTCCTTTTTGATACTGTGCTTACTCCAGTGCTAGCCTCTCTACACTGGCTTCCTGTCAAAGCAAGGGCTGATTTCAAGGTTTTACTGCTAACCTACAAAGCATTACATGGGCTTGCTCCTATCTATCTCTCTGATTTGGTCCTGCCGTACATACCTACACGTACGCTACGGTCACAAGACGCAGGCCTCCTAATTGTCCCTAGAATTTTTAAGCAAACAGCTGGAGGCAGGGCTTTCTCCTATAGAGCTCCATTTTTATGGAACGGTCTGCCTACCCATGTCAGAGACGCAAACTCGGTCTCAACCTTTAAGTCTCTACTGAAGACTCATCTCTTCAGTAGGTCATATGATTGAGTGTAGTCTGGCCCAGGAGTGGGAGGGTGAACGGAAAGGCTCTGGAGCAACGAACCACCCTTGCTGTCTCTGCCTGGCCGGTTCCCCTCTTTCCACTGGGATTCTCTGCCTCTAACCCTATTACAGGGGCTGAGTCACTGGCTTTACTGGGGCTCTCTCATGCCGTCCCTGGAGGAGGTGCGTCACCTGAGTGGGTTGAGTCACTGATGTGGTCATCCTGTCTGGGTTGGCGCCCCCCCCCCCCCCCCCCTTAAGTTGTGCCGTGGCGGAGGTCTTTGTGGGCTATACTCAGCCTTGTCTCAGGATGGTAAGTTGGTGGTTGAAGATATCCCTCTAGTGGTGTGGGGGCTGTGCTTTGGCAAAGTGGGTGGGGTTATATCCTTCCTGTTTGGCCCTGTCCGGGGGTGTCCTCGGAGTGGGCCACAGTGTCTCCTGACCCCTCCTGTCTCAGCCTCCAGTATTTATGCTGCAGTAGTTTATGTGTCGGGGGGCTAGGGTCAGTTTGTTATATCTGGAGTACTTCTCCTGTCCTATTCGGTGTCCTGTGTGAATCTAAGTGTGCGTTCTCTAATTCTCTCCTTCTCTCTTTCTCTCTCTCGGAGGACCTGAGCCCTAGGACCATGCCCCAGGACTACCTGACATGATGACTCCTTGCTGTCCCCAGTCCACCTGGCTGTGCTGCTGCTCCAGTTTCAACTGTTCTGCCTTATTATTATTCGACCATGCTGATCATTTATGAACATTTGAACATCTTGGCCATGTTCTGTTATAATCTCCACCCGGCACAGCCAGAAGAGGACTGGCCATCCCACATATGCTCTCTCTAATTCTCTCTTTCTTTCTCTCTCTCGGAGGACCTGAGCCCTAGGACCATGCCCCAGGAATACCTGACATGATGACTCCTTGCTGTCCCCAGTCCACCTGACTGTGCTGCTGCTCCAGTTTCAACTATTCTGCCTTATTATTATTCGACCATGCTGGTCATTTATGAACATTTGAACATCTTGACCATGTTTTGTTATAATCTCCACCCGGCACAGCCAGAAGAGGACTGGCCACCCCACATAGCCTGGTTCCTCTCTAGGTTTCTTCCTAGGTTTTGGCCTTTCTAGGGAGTTTTTCCTAGCCACCGTGCTTCTTCACCTGCATTGCTTGCTGTTTGGGGTTTTAGGCTGGGTTTCTGTACAGCACTTTGAGATATCAGCTGATGTACGAAGGGCTATATAAAATAAATTTGATTAAATTTGATATACAGATAGATTCGTTTTATTTTGTCTGGTTTAGCCTCTCAGATAAAGCACAATATTTTTGCTCATATGATTTGAAAAACAAATCATCAGGAGTAGGCAGCACCATAAGAAAGTGAGTAAACTGAGATATGGCCAAGGAGTTAATCAGGGCAATTTTTCCATAAATAGACAGACCTCTCCATGTTTGCAGGATCTTGTCTATTTTTACATGTTTTCTATTGAAATTCATTATGGAGAGCTCTTTTGTGATATGAATACCAAGTATGTCTACTTCACCATCAGCCCATTTTATAGGTAAACTGCAGGGTAATGTAAAAGGTGTATTTTTTAAAGATCCAATATGTAATATTATACACGTATCATAATTAGGGGTACCAAAACATTTCTGCAGTATTGAAGGTCCCCAAGAACACAGTGGCCTGTATCATTCTTAAGTGGAAGAAGTTTGGAACCACCAAAAGTCTTCATAGAGCTGGCAATCGGGCGAGAAGTGCTTTGGTCAGATAGATGACCAAGAAACAATATGGTCACTCTGACTGAGCTCCAGAGTTTTTTTTGTGGAGATAGGAGAACCTTCCAGAAGGACAACAATCTCTGAAGCACTCCACCATTTAAGCCTTTATGTTAGAGTGGCCAGATGGAAGCCATTCTTCAGTAAAATGCACATGACAGCCCGCTATGAGTTTGCCAAAAAGCACCTAAAGACTCCCAGACCATGAGAAACAAGATTCTCTGGTCTGATGAAACCAAGATTGAACTCTTTGGCCTGAGTGCCAGGCGTCACATCTGGAGGACACCAGGCAAAATCCCTACGGTGAAGCATGGTGGTGGCAGTATCATGATATGGGGATGTTTTTCAGTAGCAGGCACTAAGACCAGTCACGATCGAGGCAAAGATGGATGGGCAAAGTACAGAGAGATCCTTGATGAAAACCTGCTCCAGAGTGCTCAGAACCTCAGACTGGGGCAAAAGTTCACCTTCCAACAGGACAATGACCTTAACCACATAGCCAAGACAATGCAGGAGTGGCTTCGGGACAAACGTCTGAATGTCTTTGAGCCCCATCCAACCTGACAGAGCTTGAGAGGATCTGCAGAGAAGAATGGGAGAAACTCCCCAAATACAGGTGTGCCAAGCTTGTATCGTCATACCTAAGAAGACTCGAGGCTGTAATCGCTGCCAAAGGTGCTTCAACAAAATACTGAGTAAAGGGTCTGAATACTTATGTAAAATGTGATATTTCATCATTTAAAAAATACTTTTGCCAACATTTTGATTTGTCATTATTGGGTATTATGTGTAGATTGATGAGGGAAAAAACTATTTAATACATTTTAGAATAAGTCTGTAACCTAATAAAATGTGGAAAAGGTCTTGGTGTCAGAATTCTTTCTTTCCACACACACACACACACACACACACACACACACACACACACACACACACACACACACACACACACACACACACACACACACACACACACACACGAGTCCTCCTGCCCTTTATTCAGGAAGTTGAAAATACTTATAAGTGTGTCTGATATAGGATAGGGCAATTGAAGCTACATATACCAATACAAACGACATCCCTCTACTCAGGGGATTTTATCACATCAATAAAAGTATGAATGATACTGGGACTGACCAGTTGTATTTATTTTTGGCTTGCACGCACGCATGCCCACACATAAGTACACACTGACGTGATATAAAAATAAAATGTAATCCTGTGACGGTTTAGCAAAATGCCATGCATTACAACACATGCTTATGTCAGTACACTGTAGTCAATGGGATGAGAAAAGATCCGCATCACCAAATTGAAGCATATATCAATACAAAGATAAGCATCACCAGATAAATCAATACATTGCATTCAATGGGAAAATATGAGTGCCGCAGGGTTGACACTTAGGTCAATACATTGCAGTCAATGGAAAAGAGAAGCTTCACAGTGGTTGATGCCTATGTCAATACATTGCATTCAATTGGAAAAAAAATAGCGTCAGTGTTGTTGAAGCTTACTTCAATACATTGCATTAATGGGAACGATAAGCCTCACAGTGGTTGATGCTTATGTCAATACATTGTATTCAATGGGAAAAGATGAGTTTCACAGTGGTTGATGCTTACATGACCAGTTGAAGTTGGAAGTTTACATACACTTAGGTTGGAGTCATTAAAACTTGTTTTTCAACAACTCCACACATTTCTTGTTAACAAACTATAGTTTTGGCAAGTCGGCTAAGACATCTACTTTGTGCATGACACAATACATTTTTACAACAATTGTTTACAGACAGATTATTTCACTTAAAATTCAATGTTTCACAAATCCAGTGGGTCAGAAGTTTACATACACTTGGTTGACTGTGCCATTAAACAGCTTGGGAAATTCCAGAAAATGATGACATGGCTTTAGAAGCTTCTGATTGGCTAATTGTCATCATTTGAGTCAATTGGAGGTGTACCTGTGGATGTATTTCAAGGCCTACCTTCAAACTCAGTGCCTCTTTTCTTGACATCATGGGAAAATCAAAAGTATTCCACAAGTCTGGTTCATCCTTGGGAGCAATTTCCAAACGCCTGAAGGTACCACATTCATCTGTACAAACAATAGTACGCAAGTATAAACACCATGGGACCACGCAGCCATCAAATGAGCAAATTAGTCTTCCAAATGGACAATGACCCCAAGCATACTTCCAAAGTTGTGGCAAAATGGCTTAAGGACAACAAAGTCAAGGTACTGGAGTGGCCATCACAAAGTCCTGACCTCAATCCCGTAGAACATTTGTGGGCAGAACTGAAAAAGCGTGTGCGAGCAAGGAGGCCTACAAACCTGACTCAGTTACACCAAAATTCACTCAACTTACTGTGGGAAGCTTGTGGAAGGCTACCCAAAACATTTGACACAAGTTAAACAATTTAAAGGCAATTCTACCAAATACTAATTGAGTGTATGTAAACTTCTGACCCACTGGGAATGTGATGAAAGATATAAAAGCAGAAATAAATCATTCTCTCTACAATTATTCTGACATTTCACATTCTTAATATAACGTCGTGATCCTAACTAACCTAAGGCAGGGATTTTTTGCTGTCGGTTTGCATTAAAACGTTGAAATCAGCCCTAGCCTTATCAGGAAGCCAGTGTAGAGAGGCTAGCACTTGAGTTACTTGATCCAATTTTGGGGTTCTAGTCAATATTCTAGCAGCCATGTTTAGCACTAACTGAAATGTATGTTGTGCTTCATCTAGATAGCCGGAGGGTAGAGGATCGCAGTAGTCTAATCTAGAAGTGACAAAAGCATGGATTTGCTTTTCTGCATCATTTTTGGACAGAAAGTTTCTGATTTTTGCATTGTTAAGAAGATGGAAAAAAGCTGTCCTTGAAATATTCTTGATACGATTGTCGAAAGACAGATCAGGGTCCAGAGTAACAGCGAGGTCCTTCACAATTTTATTTGAGATGACTGTACAAGTGTAATGCTCCGGGTGTCGTGGGTGTGGAGTCAAATGCAGGAGACAGAGAGTTCAATGCTGCGCGTCTTTTAATCGCACCAACGCACCACAGGGTGCTCACAAAAGTTACGTTCCCAAAACACAGGGAATCAAAATGTACAATGGGAAACAATCCCGACCGGGCACTACACGTGCCTATACCACAGAGCCGAAGGTTACATAGAAATAATCCCGCACAACAACCAGGCGGGCCGGCTGTCTAATAAAGACAAACTAATTAAACATACACAGGTGCTACCACTCAACATACAAGGAGGGGGAGGAAAAACAATCAGTGGCAGCTAATAGGCCGGTGACGACGACCGCCGAGCGCCACCTGCCCGGGAAAGGGAAACACCCTCGGTCGGACTCGTGACAGTACCCCCCCCTGACGCGCGGCTCCCGCAGCGCGCCGACACCGGCCTCGAGGTCGCCCCGGAGGACGAGGTGCAGGGCGATCCGGATGGAGGCGATGGAAATCCCTCAACATGGAGGGATCCAAGATGTCCCCCACCGGTACCCAGCACCTCTCCTCCGGACCGTACCCCTCCCAGTTCACGAGGTACTGCAGGCCTCTCACCCGGCGTCTTGAGTCCAGAATGGCCCGGATCGTGTACGCCAGGGACCCCTCGATGTCCAGCGGGGGGGGAGGGACCTCCGGTACCTCATTGTCCTGCAGGGGACCAGCTACCACCGGCCTGAGGAGAGACACATGAAACGAGGGGTTAATACGATAATAGGAAGGGAGTTGTAATCGATAACACACCTCGTTTATCCTCCTCAGGACTTTAAAGGGCCCTACACACTGCGGACCCAGCTTCCGGCAGGGCAAGCGGAGAGGTAGGTTTCGGGTCGAGAGCCAGACCCTGTCCCCCGGTACAAACACGGGGGCCTCACTGCGGTGGCGGTCAGCACTCCTCTTCTGCCGTCCACTCGCTTGTCGTAGAGATTCCTGGACGGCCCTCCAGGTCTCCTTGGAGCGCTGTACCCATTCCTCCACCGCAGGAGCCTCGGTCTGGCTCGGATGCCATGGTGCCAGGACCGGCTGGTACCCCAACACACACTGAAAAGGGGACACGTTAGTAGAGGAGTGGCGTAGTGAGTTCTGAGCCATTTCAGCCCAGGGAATGTATCGTGCCCACTCCCCTGGCCGATCCTGGCAATACGACCGCAGAAACCTACCCACCTCCTGGTTCACTCTCTCCACCTGCCCATTACTCTCGGGGTGATAACCGGAGGTCAGGCTGACAGAGACCCCCAAGCGTTCCATGAATGCTCTCCATACCGGGACGTGAATTGGGGGCCCCGATCAGAAACAATGTCCTCCGGCACCCCGTAGTGCCGGAAGACATGGGTGAATAACGCCTCCGCAGTCTGTAGGGCTGTAGGGATACCGGGCAACGGGAGGAGACGGCAGGACTTAGAGAACCGATCCACAATCACCAGAACCGTGGTGTTCCCCTGAGACGGCGGGAGATCGGTTAGGAAATCTATGGACAGATGTGACCATGGCCGCTGTGGAACAGGGAGGGGTTGTAGCTTCCCTCTAGGAAGGTGCCTAGGAGCCTTACTCTGAGCGCACACTGAACAGGAGGAGACATAACCCTTAACGTCCTTAGCCAACGTAGTCCACCAATACCTCCCCTGAAGGCGCCCCACTGTCCTCGTCACCCCAGGGTGACCCGAGGAGGGTAGGACGTGAGCCCACCGAATCAGTTTGTCCCGAACACCAAGCGGCACGTACCTTCGCCCCGCTGGACACTGAGGAGGCGCGGGTTCAGCCCGTAACGCCCGCTCGATGTCCGAGTCCACCTCCCATACAACTGGGGCTACCAGCTTCGAGGTGGGAAGGATGGGAGTAGGTTCGGTGGACCCATCCTCCGTGTCATAAAGGCGGGACAGTGCGTCAGCCTTCACGTTCTGGGAGCCCGGTCTATAAGACAAAGTAAATCGGAACCGGGTGAAGAACATGGCCCACCTTGCCTGACTTGGGTTAAGTCTCCTAGCTGCCCGAATATACTCCAGATTCTGGTGGTCGGTCCAGATGAGAAAGGGGTGTTTAGCCCCCTCAAGCCAGTGTCTCCATACCTTCAGAGCTCTAACCACCGCTAGCAACTCCCGGTCCCCCACATCATAGTTACGCTCCGCTGGGCTGAGCTTCCTTGAGAAGAAAGCGCAGGGGCGGAGTTTTGGTGGCGTGATAGCACGGCACCCACCCCAGCCTCGGACGCGTCCACCTCCACTATGAATGCTAGAGAGGGGTCCGGATGCGCCAACACGGGCGCATCAGTAAACAGCGCCTTCAACTTGTTGAATGCTCCGTCCGCCTCTGCTGTCCACTGCAAACGCACCGGGCCCCCCTTCAGCAGTGAGGTGATGGGAGCCGCTACCTGGCCAAAACCCCGAATAAACCTCCGGTAGTAGTTGGCAAAACCCAGAAACCGCTGCACCTCCTTTACCGTGGTCGGAGTCGGCCAATTACGCACGGCCCTAATGCGGTCACCCTCCATCACTACCCCCGAGGTGGAAATGCGATATCCCAGAAAAGAGACGGCTCGTTTAGAGAACACGCATTTCTCAGCCTTGACGTATAGGTTATGCTCCAGCAGTCTACCAAGCACCTTGCACACCAGAGACACATGCGCGGTGTGAGTGGCCGAGTAGATCAGACTGTCATCGATATAAACCACCCCTCCCTGCCCGAACAGGTCCCTGAGAATCTCGTCTACAAAGGATTGGAAAACGTCTGGAGCATTCTTTAACCCATACGGCATGATGAGGTACTCATAGTGGTCTGATGTAGTACTAAATGCGGTTTTCCACTCGTCTCCCTTCCGAATACGCACCAAACTATACGCGCTCCTGAGATCCAGTTTTGTGAAGAACTGCGCTCCGTGGAACGATTCCACCGCCGTAGCGATAAGAGGTAGAGGGTAACTATACCCCACTGTGATGGCGTTTAGACCTCTATAATCGATACACGGACGCAAGCCTCCCTCCTTTTTCCTCACAAAAAAGAAACTTGAGGAGACGGGTGAAATGGAGGACCGAATGTACCCCTGTCCCAGCGCCTCCGTGACATATGTCTCCATTGCAAACGTCTCCTCCTGGGACAGCGGGTACACGTGACTCTTGGGAAGCGCAGCGTCTACCTGGAGATCTATCGTACAATCCCTTCCCGGTCGATAAGGTGGTCATTTAGTCGCTTTCACTTTACTGAAAGCGATTGCCAAATCGGCATACTCGGGGGGAATGCACACCGTGGAACCCTGGTCTGGACTCTCCACCGACGTGGCACCGATGGAAACTCCCAAACACCTTCCAGAACACTCCTCTGACCATCCCTGGAGAACCCCCTGTCTCCACGAAATTTTAGGATTGTGCCGGGCCAGCCAGGGAGTCCCCAGCACCACTGGAAACGCAGGCGAATCAATAATAAAGAAACTGATACGCTCCCTATGATTCCCCTGCGTCACCATGTCCAGTGGGACCGTGGTCTCCCTGACCATCTCTGACCCTAATGGCCGGCTATCTAGGGAGTGCACGGGGAAAGGAGAATCTATCGGCACCAGCGGAACCCCTAACTTAAGGGCGAGTCCGCGATCCATAAAGTTCCCAGCTGCGCCTGAATTAACTAGCGCCCTATGCTGGGAAGAGGGAAAAAAGTGAAGGAAAAAAGTTAAGACAAACATGTGGCCAACAGGGGGTTCTGGGTGAGTTTGATGCTGACTCACCTGGGGTGACCGAGAAGCGTTCCGCCTGCCATCTCTACTCCCAGACGGACCCCCCCAGCACCGATCAGACGTGTATCCTCTCCGACCACAGTTGGTGCAGGGAAGGCCTCCTCCTCCGGTACCCCTCGGCGCAGCCCCTCCCAACTCCATCGGAATGGGAGCGGAGGGGCTGGGTGGTGGAACGCACAGGACCCTCTCTGAACACCTGCGGGCAGCCAGCAGATTATCCAGTCGAATGGACATGTCAATCAGCTGATCCAGTGACAGAGTGGTGTCCCGACACGCTAACTCCCGGCGGACGTCCTCTCGGAGACTACACCTGTAGTGGTCCATAAGGGCCCTGTCGTTCCACCCAGATCCGGCTGCCAAGGTCCGGAACTCCAGCGCGTAATCCTGGGCGCTCTTCCTCTCCTGCCTGAGGTGAAATAGTCGTTCTCCCGCCGCTTGGCCGTCTAGAGGGTGATCAAACACGGCACGGAAGCGGCGGGAAAACTCTGGGTAGTGCTCCCGCGCTGAGTCTGGGCCATTCCAGACTGCGTTCGCCCACTCCAGGGCACGACCCGTGAGGCAGGAGATGAGGACACTCACCCTCTCTGCTCCTGAGGGAGTGGGTCTGATGGTGGCCAGTCATAGCTCCAGCTGAGGCAGAAACTCCTGGCAACCCGCCGCCGCTCCATCATAAGCCCTCGGTAGCGTCAGACGGAGTGTGCTGGAGTCGGGAGATGGGGAGTCTGGAACCGTGGGTGCCGAAGGTGGAGAGAAGAGCCCACTCCTCTCCCATCTGTCCATTCTCTCCATCACTTGATCCATCGCGGATCCGATCCGATGAAGGACGGTGGTGTGGTGGAGAACCCGTTCCTCCATCGATGGGAGAGGGTTGGCTGCTGCTCCTGCTGACTCCATTCAATTTGATAGGTGCGAGATTCTGTAATGCTCCGGGTGTCGTGGGTGTGGATTCAAATGCAGGAGACAGAGAGTTCAATGCTGCGCGTCTTTTAATCGCACCAACGCACCACAGGGTGCTCACAAAAGTTACGTTCCCAAAACACAGGGAATCAAAATGTACAATGGGAAACAATCCCGACCGGGCACTACACGTGCCTATACCACAGAGCCAAAGGTTACATAGAAATAATCCCGCACAACAACCAGGCTGTCTAATAAAGACAAACTAATTAAACATACACAGGTGCTACCACTCAACATACAAGGAGGGGGAGGAAAAACAATCAGTGGCAGCTAATAGGCCGGTGACGACGACCGCCGAGCGCCACCTGCCCGGGAAAGGGAAACACCCTCGGTCGGACTCGTGACAACAAGCATCAAGATTAATTGCCAGAAACCAACAGCAGATCTCTTTGTTTCTTGGGACCTAGAGATAGCATCTTTGTTTTGTCCAAGTTTGAAAGTAACACATTTGCCACCATCTACTTCCTTATGTCTGAAACACAAGCTTTGGGGCTTCACCATGTTTAATTGAAATCTACTACTGTGTGTCATCCACATCGCAGTGAAAGTTGACATTGTGTTTCCGAATGACATCAACAACAGGTAGAATACATAGTGAAAACAATAGTGGTCCTTAAACGGAACCTTGAGGAAGGCCGAAACTTACAATTGATTTGTCAAAGGACAAACCATCCACAGAGACTAACATATATCTTTACGACAGATAAGATCTAAACCAGGGAAGAACTTGTCCGTATATACCAATTAGGGTTTCTAATCTCTCCAAAAAGAATGTGGTGATTGATGGTATCAAAAACAGCCCTAAGATCTAGGCGCACGAGGACAGATGCAGAGCTTTGGTCTTGGTAATTTCACAAGTACAGTCTCAGTGCTATGATGGGGTCTAAAACCAGACTGAAGCATTTCATATACGTTATTTGTCTTCAGGAAGGCAATGTATCCACTTAGGCTTCATGTCCGTCATGCCTTTCTCTAGGCATCAACACTGTGAGGATAATCTTCCCACCTTTGAATGCAATGTATTCATTTAGGCATCAACCCTGTGACAATATTCTTTCCCCATTGAATGCAATGTATTGACAAAAGCATCAACACTATGATGCACATCTTTTGACATAGAATGCAATGTATTAATATAAGCGCTAACCACTGTGAGGTCATCTTTTCCCACTTAATGCAATGTATTGACATATGCATCAAACACTGTGAAGCTCATCTTTTCCCATTGAATGCAATGTATTGACTGTGACGTCATCTTTTCTCGTTGAGTGCAATGCATTGGCATAAGCATACATTTGGTGCAACCCATTGACATAAGCATCAATTTGGTGATGCTCAAATGTTCCCATTGACTGCAATGTATTGACAAAAGCTTAATATGTTGTGAAACCTAACATTTTGCAAAATCATCACAGGATGACATTTTGAAGGTAATAATGGGCAGCACAAGCATACACTCACACACACGCACACGCGCACACGCGCACACACACACACATCCCCTTAAACACATATGAGAGCTGCTAAACATCTGACTCCCCACTGTCATCTTGGTCTACTCAAATTATCTAATCCCCCACACACACAAACATGCACAGGCACACACACACAGAGCACTATAGGACAGATGGGAGACAATGGGGCAACCGCCAAAAACACAACCACCAACACCCCCCCACCCCCAGGCCCCATCCCTTTGTGCCCTCTAAAACGGATTAACTAACCAGAGGGGCTGATGGCTAACTAGATTACACTATGGAGATATGGGAGAGGGAGTGGGAGAGAAGATATCTCCTTAAGTTACAGATATGTCATTTTCAAGCCCAAGGTAAAGTGCCGGTATGTGGTGACCTTAATCCAACACACAGGGTGACAACTATATAATGGATTTAATCATATGAATACGTCCTACGTCCCCCCCCCCCCACCCCCAGAAGGCACAACACAAGAGACCAAAGATATCCATGACAAATAGCAGAAATTGGAATTGATCATAAAAGAATGCACTAGATTTCCCCGTCACTAGGTAGGTTTCCATCCAATTGGCGATTTTACACAATTGGCGAACATACACTAGTTGTATGTTTCCACCAAACTGACTTGTTGCAGATAAAATCAATACCTGATATTGGAGTGCACACAAAATGAAATTTAGAATTTGTTTAAATTTTCACAAAATTAAAAATTGAAAGTTCAATGTGTTTCTCTTGCATTTTCAACTCCACCCATAGTTTTGGCACAAAAGCTGTTGTGTTAAATAGCAAAATTGCCTACTCTGTGTTGGCACTTGCGGTCTAGCGAACAGTTCGCAGATACAGCTCGGGTATGCTCTGTGGGTAGGCTTGTCTACATGAACAGATTATGGATAGACCCTTGACATTTATTAGACAGGAGCATAAAACTCATACCATGCACTTTCACCAGCCTGTGAAGTTCATCATAAATTAGAGTCGTTTCCACTGTCATTTGTCACATTATTAATTTTACAGACGCAAAAAGATCCCTCCGTTTCGAACGAACAAATGATCTGCCGGCATTTATAAAATATAGTGGGGTTTCAAGTTTCTATCACAGCTGTCGTGATTTATTTTTATACAGTATGACTTTACTCACATAGAAACTGTGGATAGGAACATTACTGAAAAGGAATTAAGGACAAAAATTCCGTCACTCAAAGACAAAAAAATCCTGTGATCCCGATGGCATCTTAAACGTGATGATTGAACACAGTTGTGAAAAATTCTAATTGACTATCTTAAAATGTTTCACTCTAACATTAAGTGTAGGGTATTTCCATGAGATTTGGAATAAAGGACTCATATCCCCTATCTCTAAGAGATTAACACAAAATGTTTAACCCAGAAATAACAGATGTGTCGATGTGAACAGTAACCTGAGGAAGGTACATTGTACTATTATACATTATACAGGTTTGTAGCCTAAGCACAACTCTATTTAAGTGCCTTCAGACATTATTCACAACCTTTACATTTTTCCACCCTTAACTGTTTCCACATGTTGGAAAGTGGGATTAAAATGTATTTAATTCTCATTTTTGGTCAACGATCTACACAAAATACTCCGTAACGTGGAAGTGGAAGAAATATTCTAACATTGTAAAATATATATCTATACATACACACACAGTACCAGTCAAAAGTGTGGACACACCTGGTCATTCAAGGGTTTTTATTTTCTACGTTGTAGAATAATAGCGAAGACATCAAAGATAACACATGTGGATATGTGTAGTAACCAAAAAAGTGTCAAACAAATAAAAATGTATTGTTTATTCTTCGAAGTAGCCACCCTTTTCCTTGATGACAGCTTTGCACACTCTTGGCATTCACTCAACCAGCTTCACCGGGAATGCTTTTCCAACACTATTTGTGGAGGTCCCACAGATGCTGAGCGCTTGTTGGCTGCTTTTCCTTCACTCTGTGGTCCAACTCATCCCAAACCATCTCAATTGGGTTGAAGTCGGGTGATTATGAGACCAGGTCATCTGATGCAGCACTCCATCACTCTCCTTCTTGGTCAAATATCCCTTACACAGCCTGGAGGTGTGTTGAGTCAGTGTTCTGTTGAAAACAAATGATAGTCCCACTAAGCGCAAACCAAATGGGATGGCGTATCGCTGCAGAATGCTGTGGTAGCCATGCTGGTTAAGTGTGCCTTGAATTCTAAATAAATCACCAACAGTGTCACCAGCAAAGCACCCCCACAACATCAAACCCCCGACTCAATTGTTCAAGGTGAGAACCACACGTGGAGATCTTTCGTTCACCTACACTGCATCTCGCAAAGACACAATGTTTGGAACCACACATCTCTAATTTATACTCATCAGACCAAAGGACAGATTTCCACCAGTCTAATGTAAATTGCTCATGTTTCTTGGCACAAGCAAGTATTCTATTCTTATTGGTGTCCTTTAGAAGTGGTTTATTTGCAGCAATTTCACCATGAATGCCTTTTTCAAGCAGTCTCCTCTGAACAGTTGATGTTGAGATGCGTCTGTTACTTGAACTCCGTGAAGTATTTATTTGGGCTGCTATTTCTGAGGCTGGTAACTCTAATTAACTTATCCTCTGGAGGGGATGTAACGCTGGCTCTTCCTTTCCTGTGGCAGTCCTCATGAGAGCCAGTTTCATCATAGCACTTGATGGTTTTTTCGACTGCACTTAAAAAAACGTTAAAAGTTCTTGAATGTTCCGCATTGACTGACCTTATGTTTTAGAGTAACGATGGACTGTCATTTCGCTTTGCTTATTTGAGCTGTTCTTGACATAATATGGGCTTGGTCTTTTACCAAATAAGGCTTTCTTAATTCAACCCCGTCCTTGTCACAACACAAAATGAACAAGGTACACCTGTTAATTGAAATGCATTCCAGGTGACTACCTCATGAAGCTGGTCGAGAGAATGCTAACAGTGTGCAAAGGTGTCAAGGCAAAGGGTGGCTACTTTGAAGAATCTGAAATATAAACTCAATTTTTTGGTTACTACATGATTCCATATGTGTTTCATAGTTTTGATATCTTCACTCTTATTCTACAATGTAGAAAATAGTAAAAATAAAGAAAAAGCCAGTAATGAGTAGGGGTGTCTAAACAATTGACTGGAACTGTATACCTACATACATACACAGTACCAGTGAACATATACAATTGAAGTCGGAAGTTTAGATACACTTAGGTTGCAGTCATTAAAACTAGTTTTTCCAACCACTCCACACATTTCTTGTTAACAAACTATAGTTTTGGCATGTTGGTTAGGACATCTACTTTGTGCAAGTAATTTTTCCAACAATTGTTTACAGACAGATTTTTTCACTTATAATTCAATGTATCACATTTCCAGTGGGTCAGAAGTATACGTACACTAAATTGACTGTGCCTTGAACATCTTGGAAAATTCCAGAAAATTATGTCATGGCTTTAGAAGCTTCTCATAGGCTAATTGACATCATTTGAGTCAATTGAAAGTGTACTTGTGGATGTACTTCAAGGCCTACCTTCAAACGCAGTGCCTCTTTGCTTGACATCATGGGAAAATCCAAAGAACTCAGCCAAGACCACAGAAAAAAAATTGTAGACCACAAGTCTGGTTCATCCTTGGGAACAATTTCCAAACGCCTGAAGGTACCGCGTTCATCTGTACAAACAATAGTACACAAGTATAAACACCATGGGACCACGCAGCCGTCATACCGCTCAGGAAGGAGATGCATTCTGTGTCATAGAGATGAACGTACTTTGGTACGAAAAGTGCAAATCAATTACAGAACAAAAACAAAGGACCGTGGGAAGATGCTGCAGGAAACAGGTACCAAAGTATCTATATCCACAGTAAAACAAGTCCTATATCGACATAACCTGAAAGGCTGCTCAGCAAGGAAGAAGCCACTGCTCCAAAACTGCCATAAATAAGCCAGACTATGTTTTTTTAGCTGCACATGGGGACAAAGATCAATTTTTTTTGAGAAATGTCCTCTGGTCTGATGAAACAAAAATATAACAGTTTGGCCATAACGACCATCGTTATGTTTGGAGGAAAAGGGGGGATGCTTGCAAGACGAAGAACACCATCCCAACCGTGAAGCACGGGTGGCAGCATCATGTTGTGGGTGTACTTTGCTGCAGGAGGGACTGGTGCACTTCACAAAATAGATGGCATCACGAGGGAGGAAAATTATGTGGATACATTGAAGCAACATCTCAAGACATCAGTCAGGAAGTTAAAGCTTGGTTGCAAATGGGTCTTGCAAATAGACAATGACCCCAACCATACTTCCAAAGTTGTCGCAAAATGGCTTAAGGACAACAAAGTCAAGCTATTGGTGTGGCCATCACAAGCCCTGACCTCAATCCAAAATAACATTTTTGGGCAGAACCAAAGCGTGTGCGGACAAGGAGGCCTACAAACCTGACTCAGTTACTCCATCTCTGTCAGGAGGAATGAGCCAAAATTCACCCAACTTGTTGTGGGAAGCGTGTGGAAGGCTACCTGAAACATTTGACCCAAGTTAAACAATTTAAAGGCAATGCTGCCAAATACTATTTGAGTATTTCTAAACTTTTGCCCCACTGGGAATGTGATGAAAGAAAGAAAACAAGAAATAAATAATTCCCTCTATTATTATTATATTATTCTTAAAATAAAGTGGGGATCCTAACTGACCTGAGACAGGGACTTTTTACTAGGATTAAATGTTGGGAATTGTTAAACTGGGTTTAAATGTATTTGGCTAAGGTGTATGTAAACTTCCGACTTCAACTGTATATACACACTGTGCATTCAGAAAGTGTTCATACCCCTTGACTTTTTCCACATTTTGTTACGTTACATCCTTATTAGAAAATGGATTAAATAGTTTCCCCCTCTCACCAATCTACACACAATACCCCATCATGACAAATCAAAACAGTTGACTTTTATTTGCAAATATATAACATAAATACCACATTTACATGAGTTTTCAGACCCTTTACTGAGTACTTTTTTGAAGCACGTTTGGCAGTGATAACAGCCTCGAGTCTTGGGGAGTTTATTCCATTCTTCTCTGCAGATCCTCTCAATCCCTGTCAGGTTGGATGGGGAGCATTGCTGCAGAGCTATTTTCAGGTCTTTACCAGAGATGTTCAATCGGTTTCAAGTCCGAGCTCTGGCTGGGCCACTCAAGGACCTTCAGAGACTTGTCCTGAAGCCACTCCTGCATTGTATTGGCTGTGTGCTTTTCATCAAGGATCTCTCTGTACTTTGCTCCGTTAATCTTTTCCTCGGTCCTGACTAGTCTTCCAGTCCCTGCCACTGAAAAACATCCCCACAGCATGATGCTGCCACCACCATGATTCACCGTAGGGATGGTGCCAGGTGTCCTCCAGATGTGGCGCTTGGCATTCAGAGTCTTGGTGGTTCCAAACATCCTCAATTTAAGAATAATGGAGGCCACTGTGTTCTTGGGGACCTTGAATGCCACATAAATATTTTGGTACCCTTCCCCAGACCTGTGCCTCAACACAATCCTGTCTCAGCGCTCTACGGACAATTCCCTCGACCTCATGGCTTGGTTTTTGCTCTGACATGCACTGTCAACTGTGGGACCTTATGTAGACACGTGTGTGCCTTTTTAAATCAGGACCAATCAATTGAATTTACCACAGGTGGACTCCAATCAAGTTTTGGACAATCTCAACGGTGATCAATGGAAACTGGATGCACCTGAGCTCAATTTTGATTGTCATAGCAAAGGGTCTGAATAGTTATGTAAATGTATTTAAGTTATTTTTGAAATATATTTGCAAAAATGTTTAAAAACCTGTTTTCACTTCATCATTATGGATATTGTGTGTAGATTGATGAGGGTAACCATGTATTTAATCAATTTTAGAATAAGGCTGTAACATAACAAAACGGGGAAAAGGTGAAGGGGTCTGAATACTTTCTGAATGCACTGTATAACACTAATATATCTTGATTAGATACGTATTCTACCCCCTGAGTCAATACATGTTAGAATCACCTTTGGTAGCAATTGAGGCTGTGAGTTTTTCTGGGTAAGTCTTCAACATCTTTCAACACCTGGATTCTGCAACATATGCCCATATTCTTTTAATAATTATTTAAGCTTGTTGAGCATTGCTAGACAACCATTTTCAGTTCTTGCCATAGATTTTCAAGCAGATTTAAGTCAAATCTGTAACATTCACTGTCTTCTTGGTAAGCAACTCCAGTGTATTTTGGGGTCTGTCACGCCCTGATCTGTTTCACCTGTCATTGTGCTTGTCTCCCTTCCCCTCCAGGTGTCGCCCATCTTTCCCATTATCCCCTGTGTATTTATTCCTGTGTTTTCTGTCTGTTGCCAGTTCATCTTGTTTGTTCAAGTCTACCAGTGGTTTGTCTCAACTCCTGTTGTTCCCTAGTCTCTCTTTTTCTCGTCCTCCTGGTTTTTGAACTTTGCCTGTCCTGAGCTTGTACCCGCCCGTCTGACCTCTGCCTGTCTCTGACCCAGAGCCGTCCTGCCGTCCTGTACCTTTGCTCCACCTCTGGATGACCTGACCCTGAACCTGCCTGCCCCTGTGGTTACAATAAACATTGTTACTTCACACAGTCTGCACTTGGGGCTTACCCTGATTCCTGATAGGGTCTTATGTTTCAGGTTATTGTCCTGCTGAAAGATGCATCCATCTCCCAGTGTCTGGTGGAAAGCGGACTGAATCAGGTTTTCCTTTAGGGTGTTGACTGTGCCATTCCATGACATTTTTTTCCTGAAAAGCTCACCATTTCATGATTGCATGCATACCAATAACATGATGCAGCCACCACTATGCTTAAGCCTATGGAGAGTGGTACTCAGTAATGTGTTCAGTTGGATTTGCCCCAAACATAACATGTTGTAAAAAAAGTTAGATTTTTTGCTTACTTTAGTGCCTTGTTGCAAACAGGATTCACGTTTTGGAATATTTTATTCTGTACATGACTCCTTTTCACTCTGTCAGTTAGGTTAGTAATGTGGAGTACTGTAACTACAATGTTGTTCCATCCACAGTTTTCTCCTATCACAGCCATTAAACTCTGTAACTGTTTTAAAGTCACCATTGGCCTAATGGTGAAATCCCCAAATTGTTTCCTTCCTCTATGGTAACTGAGTTAGGAAGGACGTCGGCATATTTTAGTGACTGAGTGGGTTGATACCACCCAAAGTGTCATTAATAACTTCACCATTCTCAAATGGATATTCAATAACAGTATTTACTTTTACAAATAGGTGCCCTTCTTTGCAAGGTATTGTGGTTGAATCTCTGTGAAACTCACTGCTCAACTGAGGGACCTTATAGATAATTGTATGTGTGGGGTACAGAGATGTGGTAGTCATTCAAAAATCATGTTAATTATACACTATTATTTCACAAATAATGAGTCCATGTAACTTAATATGTGACTTGTTAAGTACATTAATATGGAGGTGGTCCCTGCACAGGGATAGCTCAGCGGAAATTTCAGAGAGCCACCTATAGTACTTTACTTAGTACTCGTTAAATCTCAAACTTTCATTAAAACACACATGCAAGGTACTGAATTAAAGCTACACTCGTTGTGAATCTAGCCACCAAGTCAGATTTGTAAAATGCTTTTCGGCGAAAGCATGAGAAGCTATTATCTGATAGCATGCACCCCCCAAAATACCAGCACGACACGTAAACAACAGATTTTGCGGTAGCCGGCGCTACCCAAAACGCAAAAATAAAATATAAAACATTCATTACCTTGGACGAGCTTCTTTGTTGGCACTCCTATATGTCCCATAAACATCACAATTGGGTCTTTTTCCCGATTAAATCCGTCATTGTATACCCAAAATGTCATTTGCTGAAGGCCAGTCTGATGCTGCAAAAAGTCCATTTACAAGACGCAACGTCACTTTTTAAAATTACAAAAGTCGCCTATAAACTTTTACAAATCACTTCAAACGATGTTTCTAAACCAACTTTAGGTATTAATAAACGTTAATGATGTATCAAATTGATCACGGGGCGATCTGTATTCGATAGCAGCAAGTCTGGAAAACATCGTCCATTTTTTCAGTTTCACAACATACTGTGGTGCGTCAGAAGAAGGGAGGGGTCTATTCGTGTTGTAACCAGGGATAAATGATTCTGATATTGATAGCAATGGTGACATCGTGTGGAAGCTGTAGGGGTTCGCATATATTTTCTCTCGTCTTAAACAATTCATTGAATGGCGGACGAATATTTTTGTTTTGTTTTTGGTAAACAGTTTTACCAGGGATTTTTACTCCTAAACACGTTCTGTTATAGCCACAAACCCGATTTAACCAGAGTGTTTTCTATCCACACATACTTATCATATGCATATACTATATTCCTGGCATGAGTAGCAGGACTTTGAAATGTTGCGCGATTTTTAACAAAAAGCTGCGAAAATTCGCATCATCATAACAGGTTTTAATATTTTACTCCTGAACTTATTTAGGCTTGCCCTATCAAAGGGGTTGAATACTTATTGACTCAAAACATTTCAGCTTTTCACTATTCATTCATTTGTAAAAATTTCGAAAAACATAATTACACTTTGATATTATGGGGTATTGTGTGTAGGCCAGTGACAAATAAATCTACATTTAATCCATTTTAAATTTAGGCACTGTATGTATAAATTAATTGGCAGTCCACCGCACCTGGTCTCACCCTGCATGATACGGAAGTTAAATTCCTGCTGTATGCAGACGATCTAGTTTTGTTTTCGTTCGGTCAGACATTATCCCTGACAGTAAACTTCAAGATGACAAAAAACGAAAATTGGCAATGTACTATTGCTATTGCGAGAGAGGCAGACCTGGCTCTCGAGAGAAGACAGGCTATGAGTTGCACTTCCTAACCTCCTGCCAAATGTACAACGATATAAGAGACACATATTTCACTCAGATTACAAGGACCAAAAAAGTATTTTAACCTGTTAGAGCTCTAGGGGCGCTATTTCATTTTTGGATAAAAAACGTTCCCGTTTTAAGCGCGATATTTTGTCACGAAAAGATGCTCGACTATGCATATTCTTGACAGTTTTGGAAAGAAAACACTCTGAAGTTTCAGAATCTGCAAAGATTTTGTCTGTAAGTGCCCCAGAACTCATTCTACAGGCGAAACCAAGATGATGCATCACCCAGGAATTAGCAGAATTTCTGAAGCTCTGTTTTCCATTCTCTCCTTATATGGCTGTGATTGCGCAACGAATGAGCCTACACTTTCTGTCGCTCGCCCAAGGTCTTAGCAGCATTGTGACGTATTTGTAGGCATATCATTGGAAGATTGACCATAAGAGACTACATTTCCCAAGTGTCCGCCTGGTGTCCTGCGTCGAATTCGGTGCGCAATTGCCAGCTGCTTCCACTTTACCATTTGATTCAGGGGAGAAAGCATGTGTCCAAGAACGATGTATCAATGAAGAGATATGTGAAAAACACCTTGATGATTGATTCTAAACAACGTTTGCCATGTTTTCAGTCGATATTATGGAGTTAATTTGGAAAAAAGTTTGCGTTTTGAGGACTGAATTTATGGATTTTTTTTGGTGGCCAAATGTGATGTATAAAACGGAGCTATTTCTAATACACAAGGAATCTTTTTGGAAAAACTGAGCATCTGCTATCTAACTGAGAGTATCCTCATTGAAAACATCAGAAGTTCTTCAAAGGTAAATGATTTTATTTGAAGGCTTTTATGTTTTTGTTAATGTTGCGTGCTGGATGCTAACGCTAATGCTAACGCTAAATGCTAACGCGAAATGCTAACTCTAGCTAGCTACTTTTACACAAATTATTGTTTTCCTATGGTTGAGAAGCATATTTTGAAAATCTGAGATGACAGTGTTGTTTACAAAAGGCTAAGCTTGAGAGATGGCATATTTATTTCATTTCATTTGCGATTTTCATAAATAGTTAACGTTGTGTTATGCTAATGAGCTTGCTGATAGATTTACACAATCCTGGATACAGGGTTTTTTTCATAGCTAAACGTGACGCAGAAAACGGAGCGATTTGTCCTAAACAAATAATCTTTCAGGAAAAACTGAACATTTGCTATCTGAGAGTCTCCTCATTGAAAACATCTGAAGTTCTTCAAAGGTAAATGATTTTTTTGAATGCTTTTCTGTTTTTTTGTGTAAATGTTGCCAGCTGAATGTTAATGCTAAATGCTACGTTAGCCATCAATACTGTTACACAAATGCTTGTTTTGCAATGGTTGAGAAGCATATTTTGAAAATCTGAGATGACAGTGTTGTTAACAAAAGGCTAAGCTTGAGAGCTAGCATATTTATTTCATTTCATTTGCGATTTTCATGAATAGTTAACGTTGCGTTATGGTAATGAGCTTGAGTCTGTATTCACGAACCCGGATCCGGGATGGGGAGATCAGAAAGGTTAAAGCAAATCAAATATAACCTGTTAAGTCTACCCTCTCCTTTTTCGAACATTCTGTTAAAAATCGCGCAACATTTCAGCGTCCTGCTACTCATGCCAGGAATATAGTATATGCATATGATTAGTATGTGTGGATAGAAAACACTCTGAAGTTTCTAAAACTGGTTAAATCACGGCTGTGACTATAACAGAGCGTGTGTTTCATCGAAAAGCGCAAGAAAAACTGGTCACTGAAAGCTGAAAATAATATCCATGCGCCACTTGCATGTATTGTTTAAAGGACACCAAATTAAATAGGTGCAATTCCTACAGATTCCACACGATGTCGCCATTGTCGTCATTTTCCTGAGAGTTATTTCTTGGTCAAACAAAGGAAAGAGATTCCATTTCTTCCGGTCTCCGACAGGATGTTTTGGAGGAGAGATTTTCGACCATGATTTGAAGACGTGGAGCTATTGAATACACATCGCCCCGTGATCATTTTGATAGATTATAAACGTTTACTAATACCTAAAGTTGGATTACAAAAGTATTTCGAAGTATTTTGTGAAAGTTTATCGTCGACTTTTTTAATTTTAAAAAATGACGCAGCGTTTTGAAACTATGTTTTTTTCTGAATTACACAGTTTCCATAGATGGCTATTTTGGGTATATATGGACCGATTTAATCGAAAAAAACACCCAATAGTGATGTTTATGGGGCATATAGGAGTGCCAAGAAAGAAGCTCGTCAAAGGTAATGAATGTTTTATATTTTATTTCTGCTATTTGTGTAGAGCCGGCTACGCTAATTCTTTTGTTTACGTCGCCTTCAGGCATTTTGGGGTGTTGCATGCTATCAGATAATAGCTTCTCATGCTTTCGCCGAAAAGCATTTTAAAAATCTGACTTGTTGGCTAGATTCACAACGAGTGTAGCTTTAATTCAATACCCTGTATGTGTGTTTTAATGAAAGTTTGAGTTTTAACGAGTACATTTAGCATTTAGCGTAGCGCATTTGCATTTCCAGGTGCCTACTTGAGACGTCTGCGTCTCAAGTAGGATCAACAGGTTTTTAACAAGCGCCGTATCTGTTAGGTGAAATCATTGCAGCAAAATGTGTGCAGTCATCACAGCAATATTTGTGACCAGCAGAGAACAAACACCAAAGTATATACTGTATATCCTAGGCCTAAATGTATCTGTTTATTTATTTCCCCTTGCAATTTCACTGTGCATCTACTTTTTGCACACACAGCACATGCTCTCGCACACTTGCCAGCTTGCTGGTGGATCCAGGAAGTTGTGTAAGGTGCAAGTAGTTGAATTTGTTTGTGAGCTATTTTATCTTAATTTATAGGCTATTTTATATATTATTTAGTGTATCGACCGAAGGCCTGTACAGGTCCGGACCAATACACTCATTTTTTTGTGCTTGTTTTTGTACATAGGTAATAGTTCAACATTTCAATAGTCTTTCTCTTTTGAAACTTTTGTGTGTTTAATGTTAACTGTTCATTTGTGATGGTTTATCTCACTTGCTTTGGCAATGTTAACGTATGTTTCCCATGCCAATTAAGCACCTTTAGAATCTAATAGAACTGAGATGGAGAGGGGGGTGGGGGGTGGGGAGCACATAATGAGTGGTAGAGACAGAGAGATATACAGAGAGGAAGAATGAGAGCGAGAGAAAGAGAGCTTAATTTAAGAAGACCAGGAGTAGGGCTTTTATTGCTCCATCTCATTTGTGCCGATAAAAAAAAGCGTAACAGACACATACTCAAACTCGCCGCACTTTTTATAGACTTAAACAGCTACAAATGATCAAGATATCAAAGAGTCACCAACAAAAAACGTAAACGATAGGTCTATAGCAAATGCAGCACATTTTTCAAATGCAAATATCACTTTTTGGTAGCGCTCAAAGCATGCCATTTTCAAACCCGAGCAATTAGGTCAATCCTACATGACAACAAAATCATAAACAACAGAGTCAGCTAACAAGTCCTCAGTTGTTGGGTTATAACTCAGGTGAAAAAGTTTGGCTAATCTATATTCAATATTTCCAAGTCCTATTTTTGAAGATCAAGGTGTATTAAACGGAATGACTAGAAATCTGACCTACTCTGTTTTCTGTTATGCTTGAATATATAGCCTAATCATATTATTATCTGGAGTAAAAGCCTACATAACCAACCCATAAAGTAAAATGAACATCGATTTATCGCCAGCTATGTAAACTCAGGTCAACATGGATTGGGATGAGTCTTGTCCTTAAGCAGAACTGATTCCGCTAGATGGGCCAGCTGCAAAGTCACAATTGGCTATATTGTAAAAATGTGCTTTAATTTAGGTTAGGTTTAGGCACTAGGGTTAGCAGTGTTATTAAGGTTAGGGTTAAGGTTCAAATCAGATGTTCCTGACAAAAAACGCTAACCTGGACTTTTACCATCGCCATCACAATTCCATCCATCATGGAGCACTCTCATTGGACAGCCAGCCACTCAAGGTCAAAGTGGTGAGAATGGACTATGTGGTGTCATAGTGAGATGAGATAATGGGATAGGCAAACTGAGTATTTACATATCATAGCTGGTTAAGCCAACTGCTGGTCTGAACAGCATGCTCAAGGGAGAATAACCAATATCCATTGAAGTAACTTTTAGTCCAGGGATACACTAAATCTTGATCTAAGCATCAAGCCACACAACATATTACATGGAAAAGCCACGCATATGCGCTTAACTTTCTGAAAATGTACTTTGAGTGAGTGAAGAACTGTTTCTGGCTCCTGGTTCTATTTCGTGTTTTTATAATGAGTTGATATGAATCAGCACTGTCATTCAGGTAATACCTCACTCAGCCCTGAGACAAACAGCATGACTGATCACGCTCATGATTACACCTCTACTGGGAGGGAGGAGGGAGGGAGAGGAAGGAAGAGAAGGAGAGAGGAAGAAACAGGGAGGGAGGAAGAAAGAGAGAGAGAGAGGCAGATATGGTGGAAGAGAGATAAAGAGTAGGATGGGAGGATAGAAAGAAACTAATGATAATAATGATGATGGAGATAATGAATGTTATTAAAGAGGGGACTAGCGTGGTTCTGGTACCGGTTCCGACCAACATTTTCACTTACAAATAGATCTGTAGATCTGAATGACTTGCATTCAGCGATAGCCATAGTTCTCATGGACTTGGGAGTATATATATTCCGCCTCTGTGTCTCAGGCTGTGAAACCTTGCACCACTTGAAGCTACTATTTCCTTCGCTCTTCCGACTGTCCATCAACTTCTGACTGAACGCTATGGTCACGTTCCCCTGCTCAGGCGTTGCATGCATCAACCAATGGTGGCGTGTCACGTCGACGACTCTGCCATGGGCAACCAGATTGCTATAACATATGATGTAGCTAGCTGATACTTAAAATACCTATCCAGGAATAAGATCTGGCATGGGTCAAGAATGACTGAGCAGAGGAATGCACCCTCCATCACTGCCACTGACAAGGCACATGCCTGGAATCCGTATGCTGCGTTCATAACCAATTGGGAAGGTGGTATTTACCACTTGAATGCCCCTTCCACTGGTAATTACTAGTGGGAAACTCATCTATCCCTGAGCTCTGACTTCTCCAGGGTGGGGGAAGAAGTTTTGATCAAGAGAGACCTTTAGAAAATATGTGCATTTTACAGTTATAAAGAAGGTGAAATCATATAGTAAATCACGTTATTATATGATTGTACTATCGTTAGAAAGCATATGTAATTTCAAGCCTTATACCGTTTTTTAAAAGTAGAATATACATCACAGAAAATATATTTCATATTTTCATCATATTTGTACTGTACTGAGCTTGTGTCCTCAAAAGTGACTACTCCTCAGCAATTTATAACTACATTTACCAAAAAGGTGAGATTTTAATATTTCTGGCAGTATAAGCTTTACTAGATGTTGTTTATGGCCCTCATGACAAGTGATTACTTTAGTCTATTTAGGCTAATTTTTTTAGTCTAATTTTGACATTACATTTGACCAGTTCTGTAGGTGTTCTTCTATGCTTCCTGTCAGACAGCAGGATATGTCTCTACTTTACCTCAATGGCTCTTACTTTTTTTCAATGGCTCTTCAGACCTGAAGACCAATGACCAATGACCCCAATGGCTCCTAAGAAACATATGGTCAGGCATGTACTGACTGTCACATGAACATACATTTATAGATGGAATCTCTTGTTGGAAATGAGAATCCTCACAATCCTCAAAGTTCCATAGACCTTTGATCTCCAGTGTCACTGGTTTGGTTACGCTTTCCCTCTGTATGCATTCAGGTAGTGTTACTCATTGCACAAGTTTGTTTTCACTGAAACACCCCCCACTACCCATGGTATATAGACATTTTAAGACTGTACAGTTTATTATATTGCTGGTATTACACGTCGCCCACCTATACAGCTCACAGTTGCGAAATTAAAACCACCCTCTCTTATATTAAAAGTTGGACCAATAAAACAGCTCATATAAAACACCCACCTGTTTGAGAGAGATGGAGAAAGTGGGCGAAGAGAGAGAGAGAGAGAGAGAGAGAGAGAGAGAGAGAGAGAGAGAGAGAGAGAGAGAGAGAGAGAGAGAGAGAGAGAGAGAGAGAGAGAGAGAGAGAGAGAGAGAGAGAGAGAGAGAGAGAGAGAGAGAGAGAGAGAGAGAGAGAGAGAGAGAGAGAGAGAGAGAGAGAGAGAGAGAGAGAGAGAGAGAGAGAGAGAGAGAGAGAGAGAGCAGTAAGACAGAGGAAGTTAATTAGAGATATAACACAGAGATCAAATAAAAGCAGGATAATTCAGTGGAGTCAAATATGGATTCAATTCTGGGGGACCTTTTTCCCGGAGACACACGCACAACACGCACGCGCAAAGACCAACACACACAGACTGGCTGCAGCGCTGATATGTTGAGAGCAGGCAATCAGCCTGAACACCTGAGACCTGGAGGACCCGAAGCCAGCCGCCAGGTTGGAGGGACTGCTGGCTACGCCGCTAAGTGACATTTAACAAACCAATTAAAACCTGCTTTAGAACAACAATTAAAGAGCCATTAGGAAGTAATGAGAAAAATATTACCTGTAAGGCCAGAGAATGCGTGAACACACACACACACACACACACGCACACACACACGCACACGCACACGCGCACACACACACACACACACACACACACACACACACACACACACACACACACACACACACAACAGACAACACCTGAATACATTCACTATGGGTTTACGTCACCAAAGTTTATGTTCACCCAAATACACTCAATCTACACTGTAATGGAAAACTGTAATTTATACAGTAATTTGGGGTATTATCAACAACAAAATACTCGTTTTACTGCAACATACTGTCAAATATAATGTTTTGTGGGAAAATGTTGTGGTTGGGGAAAGAATTGCTGTATTTCAAATGATACTTTAAATCCACCCCACAGAATACAGTACCATACTATATCTTTGGAACGCCGACAACCTTTCAACCACTAGCGGGTGCATGGTATATAAAAACACATTTACTGTTCTACAAAGATCCTTTCTCAATTTCAAAGGTACTTTGTAGAGCAATCAAGTTTTTTTATTCTGGATTAACAGCCATACTATATTGTATTCTGTAGGTTTAACAAAATGAATCAGGTGTGCTAGCTCTGGAACTGCTGGGGGTCCCTGAGAAGAGAATTACCGACTAAGGTGATCATTCTCACGTGCCACAAAACCATATATGAGTGTGTTACAAAATACTGCTACTGGCCATAGTCAGCTGTAAATTAATAGTATAGCACAACAGATTAGATAAACTGGAAAGACACTCTCACTCACGGATGCACAAAAAGCACTATAGACAATTCACGCCCCGTAATGTTATAATGAGCTGCCGCCCCTATGTTTTAAAATAACCCTTGTTTGAGCTAGAAAGAACCATTGAAGGTCTCAAAGGGTTCTTTGGATCAATATGGTTCCACATAGAACCATCTCCTTCCCCCAAAAACCGTTGAGGAACCTAATTTCAGCTCCCAAGTGGCAGAGCGGTCTAAGGCACTGCATGTCAGTGCTTTGAGGTATAACTACAGACCCTGGTTCGATCCCAGGCTGTATCACAAGTCCCATAGGGTGGTGTACAATTGGCCCAGCGTCGTCCGGGTTTGCGGAGGGTTTGGCCGGGGTAGGCCGTCATTGTAAAATCAGAATTTGTTCTTAACTGACTTGCCTAGTTAAATAAAGCAATTTCTTAACTTTACTGCCAATGACAAAAACACGGTCCCATCATCTCTCATCTCTTTAACCTTCAGCTGCTCTGTCTCTCTCTGCCCTTGAGTGACAGAATAGCAGTGTAAACACACACAGACACAAATGCATGCAAACACACAGAACGCCGTCATCTGTGGGTACACACACACACACACACACACACGCCCAAGGTGACAGAGTGTATCTGTGTGTGCAGCAGTGTTGACCATGTTGGGCTTGAACCAGCATGAGGCCATGCTTGTGCCCAGTGAAACAAACTCCAACCACAGCCAGTTTATCATGCCTGGAGTTCAGTATCATCCTCTGTAGCTACTGGGTTCTAAATCTATCTCTAATCCCTCACACAGCATGTTGCTGTGCACACAGAGAACACAAAGAAATAGAGTGGTAAGCAAAACTACATTCTTATTCCACCCCCATTTCTCAAAAGTCCTAAATTCCTGTTTAGCTAAATCAAAATAACATGCAGCTTTCTTATTTTTCCACCGTGTTTGTGTTTTTGTGTGTGTGTGTTTGTGAATGTTTGTGTGCGTGTTTATGTGCATGCATGTATGTGTGTGAGTGTACGTGTGTGTGTGTGTGTGTGTGTATACAGTATATACAGTAGCAGTCAAAAGTTTGGACACACCATCTCATTATAGAGTTTTTCTTTATTTTTTACTATTTTCTACATTGTAGAATAGTAGTGAAGACATCAAAACTATGAAATAACACATTCGGAATCATGTATTAACCAAGAAAGTGTTCATCGATACCAAAATATACACAGCCTGGAGCGGGGTATTCACATATATATATCATAAAAACACAGCATTGTAGACATGGAAATAATAAATGAAAATGGATATGGTCAATGCAGTAATCTGATCATCAGCGTAGATTATGTCTACCATCCAAATGTCATTACTGTAAACAGCAATACTGCACAACAACATCAAACAATGTGGGATGGTTGAGTGAAATTACTGAAATGGAAGTGGGGCATAAAGAATGCAAACACACTGACATGCAGGCACACACGCACACATGCACGTACGTGCACAAACCTATCCCATCCCTTTAAAACCTCTTTGGGCTAGGGGGCAGTATTTTCATGTCCGGATGAAAAGCGTGCCCAAAGTAAACTGCCTGCTACTCAGGCCCAGAAGCTAGGATATGCATATGATTAGTAGATTTGGATAAAAAACACTGAAGATTCTAAAACTGGAATAATGTCTGTGAGTATAACAGAACTGATTTGGCAGGTGAAACCCCGAGCACTTTCCATCCAGGGAATTTTTTGTTGTTGAGGTCATTGTGTTTCCCAATTGTTTTCTATTGAAAACCCTATTTATGAGGAACCTGGTTGCAGTTTCTATGGCTTCCACTAGATATCAAAAGTCTTTAGAAATTGGTTGATGTTTTTCTTTTGAGAAATGAAGAAGTATTGTTGTTCTTTGTAAGTGTCCCTCCAGGTGGACTCCACTGTTTTGGTGTGTGTGAACTGGAATGCGCTTCACATTGTTTTTATCTGGTATTAGAAACAGTTTATTCCGTCTTAAATTTTATCGATTATTTACATTTTAGGGTACCTGAGGTTGGATTAGGAACATTGTTTGAAATGTTTGGACCAAGTTTACAGGTAACTTATTAGATACTTTGTAGGCATGTTGGGCGAGTTGAAGCCGGTGTATTTCTGAATCAAACACGCCAAATAAATTGACATTTTTGGGACATAAAGAAGAACATTATCGAACAAAAGGACCATTTGTGTAATGCTCGTCTGAAGAAGAGGACCAAGGTGCAGCGTGATACGTGTTCATGACATTTTATTAAATCAGAACACTAGAACAAAAATAGCAAAGAGAAAAACAAACAGTTCTGTAAGGTAACTAACTATACCTATACAGAAGACAACTACCCACAAACACAGGTGGGAAAAGGCTGCCTAAGTATGATTCCCAATCAGAGACAACGATAGACAGGTGCCTCTGATTGAGAACCACACCCGGCCAAACACAAAGAAATAGAAAACATAGAAATACAGAAACTAGAATGCCCACCCTAGTCACACCCTGGCCTAACCAAAATAGAGAATAAAAGCCTCTCTATGGCCAGGGCGTGAAAATTTGTGATGTTTCTGGGACATTTTGGAGTGCCCACAGAAGAAGATCTTCAAATTTAAGATGTTAATTATATCGATATTTCGGACTTTTGCCTGGTTGAAATCTGATTTTCATGTGTTTGTATGCGGGGCGCTGTCCTCAGATAATCACATGGTCTGCTTTCGCCGTAAAGCCTTCTTGAAATCTGACACAGCGGCTGGATTAACAAGAAGTTAAGCTTTATTTTGATGTATTACACATATATTTTCGTGAATGTTGAATATTGATATTCCTGTAGTTTGAATTTGGCGCGATGCCATTTCACTGGATGTTGTCAAATCAATCCCGCTAAAGGGATTGACCATCAGTCATCGTTGACACCTTATTAACTGTGTATCTGTACCCTGCTTAAACACACACACACACACACACACACACACACACACACACACACACACACACACACACACACACACACACACACACACACACACACACACACACACACACACACACACACACACACACACACACACACACAGAGGTTTACTTTACATTCCTGTATTGATGTCACTTGCTAAATCCAATTTAATCAGAGCAGATGAAGGGGAGGAGACAGGTTAAAAAGGATTTTTAAGCCTTGAGACAATTGAGACATGGATTGTGTATGTGTGCCATTTAGAGAGTGAATGGACAAAATATTGAAGTGCCTTTGAACGGGGTATGGGAGTAGGCGCCAGGCACACCGGTTTGTGTCAAGAACTGCAATGCTGCTGGGTTTTTCACGCTCAATAGTTGGGTAGAAGTAAATATTAGGAAGTTGTCCTTAATGTTTTGTACACTCAGTGTACCAAAGGAATTTCTATAAATTGACTCTTACTTGCTGTGAATATGAAGCTCTGGGTTCTCCCATGCGGTGTGTGAGGGTGAGTGTGAGAGAGGGAGAGATTATTTGCCACAGATCACACAGACCCACAAAGAATTTGAAAACAAATCAAACATTGATAAACTCCCATATTTGTTAGGTGAAATACCGCAGTGTGCAATCACAGCAGCAAGATTTGTGGCCCGTTGCCATGAGTAAAGGGGAACCAGTGGAGCACAAACAACATTGTAAATACCACCAATATTTATCTGTTTATTTATCTTACCCTACTATTTGTACTACGACTGTTTAAACATTGCTAAAACACTGTTAATAGCTGAAAACATTTTAAATGTATTTTTCAATTTGAAACCTTTGTGAATGCAATGTTAAATTTATCATCGTTTTTTGTTGATGTTGTTTTCTTCTCACTTTTGCTTATTGTTTATTTCACTTGCTTTGGCATTGTAAGCATGGGTCCCATGCCAATAAAGACATTCTGAATAGAATTGAGAGAGAGAGAGAGAGAGAGAGAGAGAGAGAGAGAGAGAGAGAGAGAGAGAGAGAGAGAGAGAGAGAGAGAGAGAGAGAGAGAGAGAGAGAGAGAGAGAGAGAGAGAGAGAGACTCCCCCAGTCAGAGAGAGTGATGGTCAGGTGAGCAACTTTGGTTTTTGAAGTCGTGTGACATAATATTATTTATTTTGTATTTATTTTTTAGGGGGTAAATCAGCTTTAATATTGTGCCTTCCATCAATGTAATTGTCTGCATAATTTGCAAACCCCCATATATATTTTTTGTAAATATACATATTTTTAATATGCTTTCCTTTGTTATTTCCCCCTTACCCTACCATCCAAATAAAATCAAATTGTATTGGTCACATACACATGGTTAGCAGATGTTAATGCGAGTGTAGCGAAACGCTTGTGCTTCTAGTTCTGACAGTGCAGTAATAATCTAACAATCCCTCCCCTAATTGGAGTAAACTAATGGACAAAAACACTTAGGCTTCTACTATCAGCTTAAACATACTATATACATTTTATGGACACAGTATATTTTACATTAGTTATCTTTTGTTTGTTTTTAGTCCCACCCTTCAGCTCCACTCAACCCCTCCCCTTTATCTCTGAACACCATCCAGTTTTGATCTATATTTGCCATATAGTTTTCAATTGTGCTGGGATGTTTCACAAACGTTCTGAACCTTTCCATCCCCATAGATTCTACATATTGCAAAAATGTTCTTGCTAAGATTATTAGAATATTATTGATAGATTGACAATTACTTTTTAAATCACCCAGCAGTGCTATTTGCAGAGGGGGACAAAACTTGGCAGGCGGTCATTTTTGTGTGTGAGGGCATCTAAAGCAGGGGACCCCAACCACCAGGCCGCGGACCGCTACAGGGCCGCACAGAAAGGATAAATATTTTTTATATTGGTAATATAAATAATTATTATATACAATTCTAGGCTATTTGTGCAGTAATGACATTGAACTTGATACAGTCTGATGGCTCCCTTTTCTCACCACTCTAATATATGTCACGCCCACAACAGTTTACAGATTTTGAACTTGAGTAATGCGCGCGCCCGCCGCGAGTTCATCACGGTCTGCGTGAGCTATGTTTCCCGCCAACTTATACTAGCTAGCTACGTTAGCTGACATGAATAAAAACAAACAAACTTCGCTGGAGAGCTTCTTCAGAAGGGTTAAGGGAGATAAAAGGCCCAGCGATGATGTCGAAAAATATAGAGACAGCAGAGCCTGAGACTGCAAAAAAAGGAAAGAAATAGAAAATATGATGAGTACTACCTAAAATATGGCTTTATTGTGACAGGTGACTCACATGCTCTAAGCCCCCTGTGCGTAATATGTGGAGATAGGCTGTCACGCCCTGACCATAGAGAGCTTTTATTCTCTATGTTGGTTGGGTCGGGGTGTGATTTAAGGGTGGGTTATCTAGGTTAATTATATTTCTATGTTGGCCTAGTATGGTTCCCAATCAGAGGCAGCTGTTTATCGTTGTCTCTGATTGGGGATCATATTTAGATAGTCATTTTTCCGTTGTGCTTTGTGGGATCTTGTCTATGAATAGTTGCCTGTGAGCATTATAGTAGTGGCACGGTTCGTGTTCATTTTGTTCTTTAAAGTTTTCTATTCCAAAATAAAGGATGGAAACATACCACGCTGCATCTTTGTCCACTCCTTATAATGATTGTGACTTAGGCTATCTAACGAGGCTATCCAGGGGGAGATCGCTTGCCAGAGTGGTTGAGTTACGAGAGCCACTGCAGAGATTTCTTTCCAAAAAAAGGTTACCACTGGCAGCACATTTCAATGACGAGGAATGGTTCGCAAAACTCGCTTACCTGTGCGACATTCAACCTGCTCAACAAACTCAATCTGTCACTTCAGGGGAGTATTACAACTGTCTTTAAGTTGGCAGATAAAGTGGCTGCATTCAAAGCCAAACTGGAACTGTAGGGACGGCGAGACGACATGTTCCAAAATTTAGATGTGATTGAGACTGTGCCGTCTTTCTCCCAGCTGGTGCGCGATCACCTAGCTTCGCTGTCAATGGAGTTTGAGCGTCACTTCCCAACCGCCAAAGACCCACGAAGCGCGAAGGAATGGATCCTCAACTCATTTGTGAATGTCCCAGGTGAATCGTCCATGTCCTTGCAGGAAGAAGATCAACTCCTTGAGCAAATGACAGTGACCTGAAAAGTATGTTTGAGAAGATCATCTCTGCCAACGTTATGTATTAAAATCAAGGCCGAATATCCTGGGTTAGCCACAAAAGCACTGAAAACGTTGCATCATTTCCAACATCCTATCTCTATCGAAGTGGGGGTTTCCGCAATGACGTCAACAAAGACTAAATTACGGAGTAGACTGGACATAAGGAACTGTATCCCATCACAGCTAGATGGGACCGTCTTGTTGGGGACCGCTGATCTAAAAGCACATTTCCTGCATTTCTACAAAATCTAATATGACCCATGGACCTTCTAGGCGTCTACTAAAAACTACAAAACATTTTTTTTTAAATGCCCACAGTCATCAAGCTAGGTAAGAGATGATAAAATATGTTTAAGTGATTGATAAGACTGAACTGCTCTGATAATTCATTAATCAATATTGTGTTGCATCTTCAACCAAATTAACAACTCTTACAAATACACTACAGACTTAACTTTGATTGTCTTTAAGACATCCTCTAAATTTCTGCCAAACTGCCCAGCCAACTCGAGCCGCCTGCACGCCTGACCCCCACCAGTCTAGTCAATAACTCAACTCTCTCCCCAACACAACTTCCTTCCCATCTTTTTTTCTGTCTCAAAAGAAAGGTTTGGAAAACAAAAGATGAATGAAAACACACATACACCTACACATCAACAAACAGAAACAGTACACCCTCCGTATAATTCATATCATAGGCCTAATAGTACTGTAGAGCTCTTTTTACTTGCACACAATCTAGCTGGGTCACCCCTAGGGGTCCACGGCCTGTAGCGCTCCAACCCAACACACCCCACTCAGCTTTAGGATCTTAGTGAAACATTCGTTATTGGTTTCAGGATTGTTAGGCCAAGGCCAGAGTGACAACAGTACAGCAAACCCACAAGGCCAGGACTGAGCAGCCCAGCAGCTAGGGAATGCCTAAATAGGTATCTCCCCTGACCTGGGCATGTTTTCAAAAGACTCCTTTCGTCATACAGTATTCCATAAAAGGCATTCAGACCTGATGAAAGTTGCACAGTATACCCTTAATCTTAAAACAAATATAGAGATACTGTACATAACTTGTCATTAATTCCATACATTGTGGGAGGATAACCAACCTTCCAATTAATTGCAATGCATTTATTAGCCACTATAAATGCTAGGTTACACAGTTTATTCTGATAATAGTCTCCAGTATCAACATTTAAAAGCAAACAAAAGCAGGGAGAAGGGAGAATCTGTAGACATGCTGAGATAAAATAACATACTCTTTGCCAGAATTCAGCCATCCTTCAAAAGACCACAAGATATGCAAATATGTTCCCTTTTGTGCTTTACACTTCCAGCACAATAATACAATTTCTGAGTCATGATATTCAGTTTCCCTGGAAATAATCTGTTCTATGGCTGGTCTTAAACTGCAGTAATTTATTTCTGAGATTATATGAACATGACTGGGCATTTTAACATATCTGTATCCATTCATCATCAATAGCGTCTCTCAGGTCTTCCTCACATTTTTGTTTTGCATGTTTTGTGTCATCGGGAAAAGCCTCTATCAACCCTTGATACAGTTTGGAAATGTTGTATCTGCAAAAATTCACCTCAACTCACCTCTGCCACAAACTGGTCTTCCCTGGTTGCCTGACCCTGCTGAGACCCCTGTCACCATCTGATCCTCCTAAAATGAGGCATGATGAAAGATTAACTTGGTGTACATTTACACATTTATCCAAGAATATAATAAATGGTTCAATAATTGAAATTATCATTATTCTCACATGCCAGACTGTAGCTTTAAGCTATATAATTCACTGAATATACTGCAAAATTCACTTGAGCTCCGTAAACTGATCTTCCATTTTTTTTTGTTAAGTAAACAGCAGTTACCTTGCCAGCTACATCAGTCAACTAAAGAGTAGCCAGTTTCTGTTCTGCTACCTTTTACAACTCGGTGAAAGTGCACAAAACATTCACACTGAACCATGCTCAACTCTTCCGTGCTGGTCCAGCCAGCCTTCCAGAAGCTTTGCCTTCACACAGCCTGTCAGCCCCCTCTGTGGTGTCCACGTGGTCCTAAATCCAGTCGGATAAACAGTCCAAACAGCCTACCCGGTCGCTCAGAGGCGTTCTCGTGTTCTTAAAGCACAACATTGCTGAAACTGAGGGGGACAAAAATGCAATTTCAGAATTTGGGGGGGTTATAGGACGTGTCTAGACTTGACAGTTCATGCAGCTTTAGTGTTCTGATCATTGAATTCCAAATGCGTCATGCATCTACACCTACATTTAAATGAGTCTACAGTGTCCACAGTGTGTCCGGATTCCCTTGTCATGCACTATATTCAAATGCCAGTATGAAATTCTACAAACTGTGGAATAGGCTAAATATGATAATAACACAACAACATCTGATGGCATTAGCTGACTATTGTAGCTAACTAGCTAACTTAACTCTTTACCTAGCCACCAAGATAGCAACCAATGCCAAAGGGATTGCAAATGGGTTAGCATAAATCTATCATATCTAATAAATATTAGCTAGCTGGCTAGCACTTATGAGTCCAGCAAACACTGTCCTCACACGCTAGGAATGTATTATAATGAAACGGTGCCTCTTGGTCCCAAAACACACGTTTTCTGGAAACTTGTGGGAGGAGTGCTGATAACATTTCCCACTATATGCGCTTTCGGCAGCCTGATGGCATCCAGAAGTGGTCAGCCAGATCTGAATAGAATCAGACAACAAAGTGACCCGTCTTTTCAATGCAATCTTCACACTCTGATAGCAGAAGTCGGACGTAAGTGTAGACACGACCATAGGCACTCAGAGAGATGAGGCTAGACGAAGAGAGGACAGGAGAGCAAATTGAGAAGGGAAAGGGAGGAAGCACAGAGGGTAGACTGCCAAAGAGTAAATAGAGTGAGAGGAGAGAAAGAAAGGGGAGAGAGACAGACGGTGAGATAGACAGACACACAGAGAAAGAGAGAGAGAGAGATGTTAGAGAGAAACAGAGCAAGAAGGGGAGTGAGTTAGAAAGAGTAGAGGAGACGTTGGGGAGATCAAGAAACACAGAGACGGGACGGATGTCTCTGAAGAATGAGGTGTTTGAGAAAGCCAAATGGTCTGAATGCTTCAATCAGTGAGAGACTTTACATTGAGCTTCCCTTATCAATCAGAATACATTATCATACATTATAATCAACTTCCTGTAATTAAACAACCATATTAATTAGAGTACAGGAAATAGCCCAGATCAGAGAAACCTCAGACCTCAGATCCCCTAACGATGTTGTTATCAACGTCAGCTTTATCTTTAGTACAGAATCAAATCTAATGAAGTTGTGTTTATGGCAAAGTTGTCACTCAAACTAATGGCTGGTTACTCCAGTTGAAGCCGTTTTTCAACTATTCCACAAATTTCTTGTTAACAAACCTATAGTTTTGGCAAGTCGGTTAGGACATCTACTTTGTGCATGACACAAGTAACAATTGTTTACAGACAGATTATTTAACTTATAATTCACCGTATCACAATTCCAGTGGCTCAGCAGTTTACATAACCTAAGTTGACTGTGCCTTTAAAAAGCTTGGAACAGTTCGGAAAATTACGCAATGGCTTCAAAAGCTTCTGTGGAGGTGTACCTGTGGATGTATTTCAAGGCATACCTTCAAATTCGGTGCCTCTTTGCTTGACATCATTGGAAAATCAAAAGAAATCAGCCAAGACCTCCGAAAAAACATTGTAGACCTCCACATGTCTGGTTCATCCCTGGGAGCAATTTCCAAATGACTGACGGTACCACGTTCACCAGTACAAACAATAGTACGCAAGTATAAACACCATGGGACCACGCAGCCGTTATACTGCTCAGAAAGGAGACGTGTTCTGTCTCCTACAGATAAACGTATTTTGGTGCGAAAAGTACAAATCAATCCCAGAACAACAGCAAAGGACCTTTTGAAGATGCTGTAGGAAACGGGTACAAAACCTTCTATTTCTACAGTAAAATGAGCCCTATATCGACCTAACCAGAAAGGCTGCTCAGCAAGGAAGAAGCCACTGCTCCGAAACCAGCATAAAATAGCCAGACTACGGTTTGCAACTGCACATGGGAACGAAGATCCTACGTTTTGGAGAAATATCCTAGAACTGTTTGGCCATAATGACCATCGTTATGTTTGGAGGAAAAAGGTGGAGGCTTGCAAGCCGAAGAACAAATCCCAACTGTGAAGCACGGGGGTGGCAGCATCATGTTGTGGGGATGCTTTGCTGCAGGAGGGACTGGTGCGCTTCACAAAATAGATGGCGTCATGAGGTAGGAAAACTATGTGGATATATTGAAGCACATCTCAAGACATCAGTCAGGAAGTTAAAGCTCGGTCACAAATGGGTCTTCCAAATGGACAATGACCCCAAGCATGCTTCCAATGTTGTGGCAAAATGGCTTAAGGACAACAAAGTCAAGGTATTGGAGTGGCCATCACAAAGTCCTGACCTCAATCCATTAAATGTTTGTGCTGAACTGAAAAAGCATGTGCAAGCAAGGAGGCCTACAAACTTGACTCAGTTACACCAGCTCTGTCAGGAGGAATGGGCCAAAAATTCACCCAACTTATTGTGGGAAGCTTGTGGAAGGCTACCCGAAACATTTGATCAAAGTTTAACAATTTAAAGGTAATGCTACCAAATACCTATTGAGTGTATGTAAACTTCTAACCCACTGGGAATGTGATGAAAGAAATAAAAGCTGAAATAAATAATTCTCTCTACTATTATTCTGACATTTCTCATTCTTAAAATTAAGTGGTGATCCTAAATGACCTAAGACAGGGAATTTTTATTAGGATTAAATGTCAAGATTTGTGAAACTGAGTTTAAATGTATTTGGCTAAGGTGTATGTAAGCTTCCGACTCCAACTGTAAGTGACAGTTGGGAAGGTTGTGCGTGTGTCTAGCGGTCAGTGAGTCAATTGTTTCTCACAACTGCCGTCTGTCTCCAGTATGTGTATGTGGTGTGCGTGTGTTTCTAGCCGTTGGTCGGCTGTGTCTCAGAGGAGAGTGTCTGTTGTCTGTCTCTAGTGTGTCCTCCAGTCTGGGGTATTCAGGGCAGGAAATATATTTTAACACAGTGACACACCCAAACACACACTCACACATGCATGCATGCACACACACACACATACACACACAGAAACACTGGACATGCGTTATATCATCCATCTGTTAGCCGTTTAAAGTTCCCAATCGCTACATTCCAATATCCATATTAGGATACTACTTAGAATGCACGTCCAATACATTTCTTCATTTTAAGTGGTAAGCTATTGTGTATAATGGACCAGAACCACAATCTATTTTCCCCTTACTAACATCAGTTCTGTGTGACTTCAGGTTTCCTTGCAGTCAGTCAGCCCTCGGCTCTCTGGTTCAGTATTCTGTGAACACCATTCGTATATCACATCCTGCAGTGTAAATTAGATGGAGCTGGTGTTGTGGGCTTCTTACTTCCTTGGGCTGAGCTGTAGGCTCCTGTTGAATCATGAGTATATACAACAGCTAAAGGCAGGTTCCTTTAGACGAGACGGCCTACAGGGAGGAGGTGAGGGCCCTCGGAGTGTGGTGTCAGGAAAATAACCTCACACTCAACGTCAACAAAACTAAGGAGATGATTGTGGACTTCAGGAAACAGCAGAGGGAACACCCCCCTATCCACATCGATGGAACAGTAGTGGAGAGGGTAGCAAGTTTTAAGTTCCTCGGCATACACATCACAGACAAACTGAATTGGTCCACTCACACAGACAGCATTGTGAAGAAGGCGCAGCAGCGCCTCTTCAACCTCAGGAGGCTGAAGAAATTCGGCTTGTCACCAAAAGCACTCACAAACTTCTACAGATGCACAATCGAGAGCATCCTGTCGGGCTGTATCACCGCCTGGTACGGCAACTGCTCCGCCCTCAACCGTAAGGCTCTCCAGAGGGTAGTGAGGTCTGCACAACGCATCACCGGGGGCAAACTACCTGCCCTCCAGGACACCTACACCACCCGATGTCACAGGAAGGCCATAAAGATCATCAAGGACATCAACCACCCGAGCCACTGCCTGTTCACCCCGCTATCATCCAGAAGGCGAGGTCAGTACAGGTGCATCAAAGCTGGGACCGAGAGACTGAAAAACAGCTTCTATCTCAAGGCCATCAGACTGTTAAACAGCCACCACTAACATTGAGTGGCTGCTGCCAACACACTGACACTGACTCAACTCCAGCCACTTTAATAATGGGAATTGATGGGAAATGATGTAAATATATCACTAGCCACTTTAAACAATGCTACCTTATATAATGTTACTTACCCTACATTATTCATCTCATATGCATACGTATATACTGTACTCTATATCATCGACTGTATTCTTATGTAATACATGTATCACTAGCCACTTTAACTATGCCACTTTGTTTACATACTCATCTCATATGTATATACTGTACTCGATACCATCTACTGTATCTTGCCTATGCTGCTCTGTACCATCACTCATTCATATATCCTTATGTACATATCCCCTTACACTGTGTATAAGAGAGTAGTTTTGGAATTGTTAGTTAGATTACTTGTTATTACTGCATTGTCGGAAATGGAAGCACAAGCATTTTGCTACACTCGCATTAACATCTGCTAACCATGTGTATGTGACAAATAAAATTTGATTTGATTTGATTTGATTTAGAGATATCATCTCTAAAGAGTAGGGACCCAGACAGGGGAAAATATAGAGCAGAGGGTGTGGCCCTCTGGAGTGAGTTCGGGGCTCTCTGATTGGTTGTCTTTGTCCATACATGTCTATGTCCCCTCCTCTAACTGGCCGCATGGTGTTTCCTCAAGCTGGGATAATCTCCGGTCAGCCATCTACCAGGTCAGCCATCTACCATGTCATCATCCGGTGCCACCCTTACTCTTCCATACCTTCACCAGATTCCCACATCCCTCCCTCAGTCTTTCCCTTCTTCCTTCCCTCCTTCCCTCTCTCCCCCACTACTTTCCCTGACAACTTTTCAATACTTAATATCCCCCAAAACACAAATTTAAGAAAACATTGTCATCTTCCGAGACAAAACACCCATTTAACAGAACACTGTCCGTTTGAAAAAGATATGGTGTGCGTTCGGTGTGTTCGTGTCCATCTATCCTCCAGCCCAGCCTGGGTCATTGTGACCCAGAGAAAGGAGAAGTGTCATAGCTCTTCTGAGACGGTGAAATAGGTTGGGACAGATGGTCACAGCTAAACGCGTCAGCATGCTTCAGTTTGGCTGGTGCCTAGCTGAACAGTTTGGCTGGTGCCTAGTTGAACTCGGCTAGGCGAACCGAACGAGTGTGCTCGCATGATCCCTTAGAAGACCTTCACATCGCTCGTTGAATGGCAACAACAACTTTGTTGAAGAATCCCTACTGTTGACCAATTACTGACGAAGGGGTGACTTCAGCTTGCCTCAACAACAAAAACAATTGTGTGCACGAACAGCCCAAAAAAACCTTGCTGAAGACCCAAACAATCAGAAACCTCACAAAATATCATCATAGTATATGCACAAACTGTTCCGAACTGTTTCTGCTGGGAAGCTGAAGTGTGTGTGTGTATATTTGTGTGAGGAAATGGATACGCGCGTATGTGTAATCTGTGGATGAGAGCAGAAGAAGACGGTATCTGTTTGGTTATGATACAAAGGAACAAGTCAGATATTAAAGCAACATTAAGCTCAGTGACATCTGTGGATATAAATAAACTCGTCTTCCTGTCTGGTTAACGTTTGTCTTACACTAACGGTCAAAAGATTTAGAACACCTACTCATTCAAGGGTTTTTCTTTATCATTATAACAGTGGAGACATTAAAGCTATGAAATAACACATATGGAATGATTGTGTAACCAAAAAAGTGTTAAACAAATCAACATTTATTTTATATTTGAGATTATTCAAATAGCCATCCTTTGCCTTGATGGCAGCTTTGCACACTCTTGGCATTCTCTCAACCAGCTTCACCTGGAATGCTTTCCAACAGTCTTGAAGGAGTTCCCACACATAATGAGCACTTGTTGACTGCTTTTCCTTCACTCTGCGGTCCAACTCATCCCAAACCATCTCAATTTGGTTGAGGTCGGGGATTGTAGAGGCCAGGTCATCTGATGCAGCATTCCATCACTCTCCTTCTTGGTAAAATAGCCCGTACACAGCCTGGAGGTGTGTTGGGTCATTGTCCTGTTGAAAAGCAAATGATAGTCCCAATAAGCCCAAACCAGATGGGATGGCGTATTGCTGTGGTAGCCATGCTGGTTAAGTGTGCCTTGAATTCTAAATAAATCACAGACAGTGTCACCAGCAAAGCACCCTACACCATAACACCTCCTCCATTGTTTACGGTGGAGGTAATACACATGCAGAGGCCATCCATTCACCCAAATTGCGTCTCACAAAGACATGGCGGTTGGAACCAAAAATCTCAAATTTGGACTCCAGACCAATGGACAAATTCCCACCGGTCTAATGTCCATTGCTTGTGTTTCTTGGCCCAAACAAGTCTCTTCTTATTATTGGTATCCTTTAGTAGTGGTTTCTTTGCAGCAATTCAACCATGAAGGCCTGATTCACACAGTCTCCTCTGAATAGTTGATGTTGAGATGTGTCTGTTACTTGAACTCTGTGAAGAATTTATTTGGGCTGCAATTTCTGAGGCTGGTAACTCTAATGAACTTATCCTCTACAGCAGAGGTAACTCTGGGTCTACTATTCCTGTGGCGGTCCTCATGACAGCCAGTTTCATCATAGCGCTTGATGGTTTCTGCGACTGTCTTTGTCTTAAAGTAATGATGGACTGTCATTTGTCTTTGCTTGTTTGAGCTGTTCTTGCCATAATATGGACTTGGTCTTTTACCAAATAGGGCTATCTTCTGTGTACCCCACCCTTCCTTGCCACAACACAACTGATTGTTTCAAATGCATTAAGAAGGAAAGAAATTCCACAAATAACATTTTAAGAAGGCACACCTGTTTTAATTGACAGAATGCTGGTTGACAGAATGCCAAGAGTTTGCAACGCTGTCATCAAGGCAAAAGGTGGCTATTTGAAGATTCTCAAATATACAATCCATTTTGATTCGTTTCACACTTTTTTGGTTACTACATCATTCCATATGTGTTACTTTATAGTTTTGATGTCTTGACTATCAATCTACAATGTAGAAAATAGCAAATATAAAGAGAAACCCTTAAATGAGTAGGTGTTCTAAAACTTTTGACCGGTAGTGTATATCTATTCCTGATAGGCCCGTGTTGGAGGAGAAACCACAGGTGGCTTCAAATCCATAATCCCACTTCTGCGGTTGAACCCAACTACATGCTCTAAGTCTGGGTGCTTTACATATAAAATGCAATGCAACCGCCAAAGCAAATGTAGACATTTGCCATACCTGCAGGTGTCTTGCCTTTTTTAGTTATGGAGTGTGGTGCTGTCTGTGGTGCTGTCTGTAGATTATGGAGTGTGGTGCTGTCTGTGGTGATGTCTGTAGATTATGGAGTGTGTTGCTGTTTTAATTATGGCGTGTTTCAGTCAAATTGTGCAAAAGTGAAACAAAAACCATAGCTCAAGGTTTAATAATCCCATCCTCAACCCCATCCCCAATGCCCTGCTACAGTAGGTGGTAGCAGGTATTATGTTGCCCATAGTGAACGGTTGGAAATGGTGTGGAAATGAAATGCTACGCCATGCGGCTGGACAGCACATAATCCACTGGAGTTTGGGCTGAGAAAATTGTGGCAACAGTCCAAAAACACAGACAACAAAAACAACCCTTAGAAGTGGGAGGTATTACTACTGACACAGTACTGTGCTGTAGGCCCCTTGTTACATCTCACAACCCCACTGACAGAAACATGAATTGGCATTTCTAAGCCTCTGCTGCCATTGACATAAAGTGTCATGAAGTGACATAAAGTGTCATCCGTGGTGCAGCACGTTGTTCACCAGTGACAGCGGCATTACAGCTGACGTCAGTCAGGACTACACTGTCTATCTGTGTGTGAGTCAAGGTGTGTGTGTGTCAGATGGTATATTTGGTAGCGACATGGAGAAAAGGAGCCATCCCATTTGGAGCAATCCATCAATACAATTAGTCTGCTTGTGTGTGCGTGCGTGTATGGACCCAGTAGTTGACTATGTAAAGCTGGTACTGTCGCTGTGTACCAGCTGTACTATCTCATCTTAGTCTACTCCATTCTGTAATTAAAAATGTCATGAGAAATGCAGCTCAATAAAATAACAATGTAATTACATTGTGTTGTATCTGTTGTAGGAAACAAGTGCATTAACTTTTAATGGATTCATTTGCAAAGTGGAATAATTCATTCATTCTCACATTTGAGTTCTCAGATTGGAGTCAGTGATGCAAAATGTCCCACACATTATTAAATGTAATATCTCAGAGCCCAAAACTTCCAACTTCCTGTGCCGAGAGGAGGTCTGGGGTAGAGTTCATTACACACTTTCTGTGGCTAGGTGAATATTCACAGCTCAGCCAAAGCAGGGTGTGTGTGTTTATTTGCATTCTTTCTTGAGTGTGTGTCTCTGTGTGTGCATGCAAGTGTATGTGTATCTGATGTATGTGCAGATGCTACAGTTTGAACTGGTCCAATCCTGGCCACACAAACAGTCTGAAATACTTGTATCTAATTCCATGGGCCTCAATTCATCCCATTAAATATTAAAGCAGCTCTGACTGTAATAAGGCTGGTGGAGATTAACAGACGGATCCCAGATCTCAGGAAGCCTGGAGCAGAAACAACAAGACAAGTAATTAAAGCGAGATGGACGGAATGAGGGAGAGATGGCGGGAGGAAAAGAAAGACATAGAGAGAGAGAGAGAGACAGAGAGAGGATGGGGGTGGAGATAGAGGGGCAGAGTTGTGGTGTTATCATTTGTCCTGTTTTTGTGTTACCTTTAATAACAGTTTAAGTACACAGTCTCGACTCGACACCAACCCAATCACAAAGAAAAAGCTAATATAAACCAATGAGCATTAAAACCTGAACAAATAACAGAGAATAACCACAGGGATGTGCAGAGATACACAAGGAACGCAAAGAGAAGACTCAGTGTGTCAGGAGTCTTCCCGCCAGTCCAGATACACCCCTACTTTCTTTGATGGGAATTTATCAGGAATTACAGTGCTCTTGTTATTATCCCCCCCCCCACACTCTGCCTCCCAGTAGCAGCGCCCTGACAGACCCTCTTTACACAATACCTGTTATCAGTTGGTGAACCTAGGATGACATTGAGGAGTTTTCCACATCAGTCAACGGCTTCAATAATAAGTGCATCGAAGATGTCGTCCCCAGAGTGACCGTGCGCACATATCCCAACCAGAAGCCATGGATTACGGGCAATATCCACACTGAGCTAAAGGCTAGAGTGGCCGATTTCAAGGAGTGGGACTCTAATCCACTTATAAGAAATCCCAACATGACCTCCGACGAGCCATCACACAGGCAAATCGTCAATACAGGACTAAGATCGACTCCTACTACGCTGGCTCTGAAGCTCCTTGGATGTGGCAGGGCTTGCAAACTATGACAGATTATACAGGGAAACTGAGCCGTGAGCTGCCCAGAGACGCAAGCCTACCACACGAGCTAAATGCCCTCTATCCTCGCTTCGAGGCAAGCAACACTGAACCATGCATGAGAGCACCAGCTGTTCTGGAGGACTGTGGTCTCGCTCTCCGTAGCCTATGTGAGTCAGACCTTTAAACAGATTAACATTCACAAGGCCACGGGGCCAGATGGGCTCCCGAGTGGCACAGCGGTCTAAGGCATTGTGTCTCAGTGCTAGAGGCGTCACTACAGACACCCTGGTTCGAATCCAGGCTGTATCACAACCAGTCGTGATTGGTAGTCCCACAGGGCAGTGCACAATTGGTCCAGCATTGTCTCGGTTTGGCCAGTGTAGGCTGTCATTGTAAATAATATTTTTTTTCTTAACTCACTTGCCTAGTTAAATGAAGGTTACATTTTTTTATGTTTAAATTTGAGATTTCTTGGATACTCGCAAGAAACAAGAAGCCCTTCACAAATGCGTAGATTGTCAAATAATGTTTTTTTGGCCTCAGCCGAAAAATTGTTTGCTGATTTCCCCAACAAGGAAGCTATTTTAAAGCAAATTAAGGTACTGCAACTCTCAGACTCGACCATAACACTAGGATAATATATTCTGAAAGTCCTTGCTACATTTTTTGCTGATAACAATATTGACTGGACAAATCTGGCATCTGTGTGCACTGACAGTGCCCCAAACATGCAAGGGAAGGAGAAGGGACACAACAATGAAGATTGTGAAACAAAAACAGAGGAACAGACTGACCAATACACACCTGGATTGCCTCACAAGGATAGCAACAACAGACAATACATTTAGAATTAATTCAGTCAAGGAGCAGAAAGGACACTTTCGCTCATCCAACTACTGATGTAACCCTTAATATGGGTCTTATACAGTGGGGCAAAAAAGTATTTAGTCAGCCACCAGTTGTGCAAGTTCTCCCACTTAAAAATATGAGAGAGGCCTGTAATTTTCATCATAGGTACACTTCAACTATGACAGACAAAATGAGAAAAAAAATCCAGGAAATCACATTGTAGGATTTTTAATGAATTTATTTGTAAATTATGGTGGAAAATAAGTATTTGGTCAATAACAAAAGTTTATCTCAATACTTTGTTATATACCCTTTGTTGGCAATGACAGAGGTCAAACGTTTTCTGTAAGTCTTCACAAGGTTTTCACACACTGTTGCTGGTATTTTGGCCCATTCCTCCTTGCAGATCTCCTATAGAGCAGTGATGTTTTGGGGCTGTTGCTTGGCAACACGGACTTTAAACAAAGATTTTCTATGGGGTTGAGATCTGGAGACTGGCTAGGCCACTCCAGGACCTTGAAATGCTTCTTACGAAGCCACTCCTTCGTTGCCCGGGCGGTGTGTTTGCGATCATTGTCAGCCCGAAAGACCCAGCCATGTTTCATCCTCAATGCCCTTGCTGACGGAAGGAGGTTTTCACCCAAAATCTCACGATACATGGCCCATTCATTCTTTCCTTTACACGGATCAGTCGTCCTGGTCCCTTTGCAGAAAAACAGCTCCAAAGCATGATGTTTCCACCCCCATGCTTCACAGTAGGTATGGTGTTCTTTGGATGCAACTCAGCATTCTTTGTCCTCCAAACATGGCAAGTTGAGTTTTTACCAAAAAGTTCTATTTTGGTTTCATCTGACCATATGACATTCTCCCAATCTTCTTCTGGATCATCCAAATGCTCTCTACCAAACTTCAGACGGGCCTGGACATGTACTGGCTTAAGCAGGGGGACACGTCTGGCACTGCAGGATTTGAGTCTCTGGCGGCGTAGTGTGTTACTGATGGTAGGCTTTGTTACTTTGGTCCCAGCTCTCTGCAGGTCATTCACTAGGTCCCCCTGTGTGTTTCTGGGATTTTTGCTCACTGTTCTTGTGATAATTTTGACCCCACGGGGTGAGATCTTGCGTGGAGCCCCAGATCGAGGGAGATTATCAGTGGTCTTGTATGTCTTCCATTTCCTAATAATTGCTCCCACAGTTGATTTCTTCAAACCAAGCTGCTTACCTATTGCAGATTCAGTCTTCCCAGCCTGGTGCAGCATGTCTACAATTTTGTTTCTGGTGTCCTTTGACAGCTCTTTGGTCTTGGCCATAGTGGAGTTTGGAGTGTGACTGTTTGAGGTTGTGGACAGGTGTCTTTTATACTGATAACAAGTTCAAACAGGTGCCATTAATACAGGTAACGAGTGGAGGACAGAGGAGCCTCTTAAAGAAGGTCTCTGTGCCTCTTAAAGAAGGTCTCTGTGAGAGCCAGAAAACTTGCTTGTTTGTAGGTGACCAAATACTTATTTTCCACCATAATTTGCAAATAAATTCATTAAAAATCCTACAATGTGATTTTCTGGATTTATTTTCTCATTTTGTCTGTCATAGTTGAAGTGTACCTATGATGAAAATTACAGGCCTCTTTCATCTTTTTAAGTGGGAGAACTTGCACAATTGGTGGCTGAGTAAATACTTTTTTGCCCCACTGTACATGTGATGTAGCCTATTTGATGTGTGTATGTATATATTTGTGATGTGCTGCATTGCTCTGAATTTGCTCTCAATTGATAATATTGGAAGAAAAGGTACAACAAATGAAATATCTGTCCGGCCCTCTGAATGATTGTCTCAACCCAAAGTACAAAATAGTAAGTAACACTGGTTTGGAGGTCTCAAATATCACTTTCATTTGTATCCCTTGTTGTGACTCTAGCGGTGGAAAACCTCTAATGCGGTTTTCCAACATCAAAAGTCAGATCAATAGGGCAGTGTTGCCATTGTTAATATAAGTTTTTCTTTCTCTCGGTCTCCAACCAACATACACACTCACAAGCTGAAATTTGTGAACATTGTACAATCCTATATAGAGAGAGAGACTTAAATATCACATTAATTTGTATGTATCCACTGTTGAGACAAAGTTGGTTCCTTTTTCAGTCACGTCTTTGGTCACGTTTGCGTGGGTCAACCAAGAACACCCTAATGACTGGTTGTCAAATAGAGCCTCTCACTAGCCAAGCGTTGGCTGCATGGTGCAGTTGGTGAGAAGTTATGACTGCAGTTGCTCTTCACCAATTTCATCCTGCAGCCAAGGCCTCCATTTTGGGAGGCTCTATTGTCAACCAACCATTAAGTGTTTTTTTTTGTTTGACCCACACGAACGTGATCGAGACATGACTGAAACAGGAACCAACTTTGTCTCAACAGTGGATACATACAAATTAATGCGATATTTAAATCTCTCTCTATATAGGATTGTACAATGTTCACAAATTTCAGCTTGTGAGTGTGTAATGTGTTGGTTGGAGACCGAGAGAAAGAAAAACTTATATTAACAATGGCAACACTGCCCTATTGATCTGACTTTTGATGTTGGAAAACCGCATTAGTGTCCGACTTTCTGCTGTTGCAGTTGCACCAATGGATGTTACCTATACTTTATTATCGCCACGCAGGCGGTCACGAGTCATGATGGCAGTCAAATTCCACGTGACCATTTAGTCACGGTAATTAGGCTTCTCCAAGCTCCGATGCTGCTGAAGGTCATTAGTAGCCTACCAGACTTGCTAATTGCCTGGTACTCTGCACGCTATTGTCCCTCTAATCACTCTGATATCAATGCAAATGTGATCGAAAATCTAATCAAACACTTCATGAGAGCCCATGTTGTGCAACATTTGTATAGGCTACACAATTGCGTGAGAAAGCAGAGTTTTGATGTACTCTGTTAAAAGAGGAGGATACCATCATCTGGGCCTACAATTTATTAACTCTCTTATTAAGCAGATTGCTTCGCTTTACAACAGGAGTAACCCATCTGGCTGGAATGAAAATGAACCACAGGAAAAGCATCCTCCATATGCTATTTAATTGCATAAATAGCAAATATATTTTTCCCCCCATGCCCCATGCCCCTGTTCTGAGACAGGTGTATGAAAATGGTCCATTGTAAACTAATTTCACATGTACAGTATATTATTTAGTACAGTGGGGAGAACAAGTATTTGATACACTGCCGATTTTGCAGGTTTTCCCACTTACAAAGCATGTAGAGGTCTGTAATTTTTTATCATAGGTACACTTCAACTGTGAGAGACGGAATGTAAAACAAAAATCCAGAAAATCACATTGCATGATTTTTAAGTAATTAATTTGCATTTTATTGCATGACATAAGTATTTGATCACCACCAACCAGTAAGAATTCCTTCTCTCACAGACCTGTTAGTTTTTCTTTAAGAAGCCCTCCTGTTCTCCACTCATTACCTGTATTAACTGCACCTGTTTGAACTTGTTACCTGTATAAAAGACACCTGTCCCCACACACAATCGAACAGACTCCAAACTCTCCACAATGGCCAAGACCAGAGAGCTGTGTAAGGACATCAGGGTTAAATTGTAGACCTGCACAAGGCTGGGATGGGCTACAGGACAATAGGCAAGCAGCTTGGTGAGAAGGCAACAACTGTTGGCGCAATTATTAGAAAATGGAAGAAGTTCAAGATGACGGTCACTCACCCTCGGTCTGGGGCTCCATGCAAGATCTCACCCCGTGGGGCATCAATTATCATTTGGAAAGTGAGGGATCAGCCCAGAACTACACGGCAGGACCTGGTCAATGACCTGAAGAGAGCTGGGACCACAGTCTCAAAGAAAACCATTAGTAACACACTACGCCGTCATGGATTAAAATCCTGCAGCGCACGCAAGGTCCCCATGCTCAAGCCAGCGCATGTCCAGGCCCGTAAGAAGTTTGTGAATGACCATCTGGATGATCCAGAGGAGGAATGGGAGAAAGTCATGTGGTCTGATGAGACAAAATAGTGCTTTTTGGTCTAAACTCCACTCGCCGTGTTTGGAGGAAGAAGGATGATTACAACCCCAAGAACACAATCCCGACCGTGAAGCATGGAGGTGGAAACATCATTCTTTGGGGATGCTTTTCTGCAAAGTGGACAGGACGACTGCAACGTATTGAGGGGAGGATGGATGGGGCCATGTATCGCGAGATCTTGGCCAAGAACCTCCTTCCCTCAGTAAGAGCATGGAAGATGGGTCGGCTTGGTCTTCCAGCATGACAACGACACGAAACACACAGCCAGGGCAACTAAGGAGTGGCTCCGTAAGATGCATCTCAAGGTCCTGGAGTGGCCTAGCCAGTCTCCAAACCTGACCTCAATAGAACATTCTTTGGAGGGAGCTGAAAGTCCATATTGCCCAGCGACAGCCCCGGAACCTGAAGGATCTGGAGAAGGTTTGTATGGAGAAGTGGGCCAAAATCCCTGCTGCAGTGCGTGAAAACCTGGTCAAGAACTACAGGAAACGTATGATCTCTGTAATTGTAAACAAAGGTTTCTGTACCAAATGATAAGTTCTGCTTTTCTGATGTATCAAATACTTATGTCATGCAATAAAATGCAAATTAATTACTTAAAAATCATACAATGTGATTTCCTGGATTTTTGTTTTAGTTGAGTTGAGTCAGTATGTTGGCAGCAGCCACTTAATGTTAGTGGTGGCTGTTTAACAGTCTGATGGCCTTGAGATAGAAGCTGTTTTTCAGTCTCTCGGTCCCTGCTTTGATGCCCCTGTACTGACCTCACCTTCTGGATGATAGCGGGGTGAACAGGCAGTGGCTCGGGTGGTTGTTGTCCTTGATGATCTTTATGGCCTTCCTGTGACATCAGGTGGTGTAGGTGTCCTGGAGGGCAGGTAGTTTGCCCTCGGTGATGCGTTGTGCAGACCTCACAACCCTCTGGAGAGCCTTACGGTTGTGGGCGGAGCAGTTGCCGTACCAGGCGGTGATACAGCCCGACAGGATGCTCTCGAATGTGCATCTGTGAAGGTTTGTGAGTTATTTTGGTGACGCCCAATTTCTTCAGCCTCCTGAGGTTGAAGAGGCGCTGCTGCGTGGGTGGACCAATTCAGTTTGTCCGTGATGTGTACGCAGAGGAACTTACTACCCTCTCCACTAGTGTCCCGTCGATGTGAATAGGGGGGTGCTCCCTCTGCTGTTTCCTGAAGTCCACGATCATCTCCTTTGTTTTGTTGACGTTGAGTGTGAGGCACTCCAAGGGCCCTCACCTCCTCCCTGTTGGCCATCTCGTTGTTGTTGGTAATCAAGCCTACCACTGTAGTGTCGTCCGCAAACTTGATGATTGAGTTGGAGGCGTGCATGGCCAATGAACAGCATTCTCACATAGGTATTCCTCTTGTCCAGATGGGTTAGGGCAGTGTGCAGTGTGGTGCGATTGCGTCGTCCATGGACCTATTTGAGTGTGTCTAGGGTGTCAGGTAGGGTGGAGGTGATATCGTCCTTGACTAGTCTCTCAAAGCACTTCATGATGACGGAAGTGAGTGCTACAGGGCAGTAGTCATTTAGCTCAGTTACCTTATCTTTCTTGGGAACAGGAACAATGGTGGCCCTCTTGAAGCATGTGGGAAAAGCAGACTGGGATAAGGATTGATTGAATATGTCCGTAAACACACCAGCCAGCTGGTCTGTGCATGCTCTGAGGACGTGGCTTGGGATGCCGTCTGCGCCTGCAGCCTTGCAAGGGTTAACACATTTAAATGTTTTATTCACGTCGGCTGCAGTGAAGGAGAGTCCACAGGTTTTGGTAGCGGGCCGTGTCAGTGGCACTGTATTGTCCTCAAAGCGAGCAAAGAAGTTGTTTAGTCTGTCTGGGAGCAAGACATCCTGGTCCGCGACGGGGCTGGTTTTCTTTTTGTAATCCGTGATTGACTGTAGACCCTGCCACATGCCTCTTGTGTCTGAGCCGTTGAATTGCGACTCTACTTTGTCTCTATACTGACGCTTAGCGTGTTTGATTGCCTTGCGGAGGGAATAGCTACTCTGTTTGAATTCAGTCATGTTTCCGGTTATCTTGCCCTGGTTAAAAGCAGTGGTTCGCACTTTCAGTTTCGCGCGAATGCTGCCATCAATCCGTGGTTTCTGGTTTGGGAATGTTTTAATCGTTGCTGTGGGTACGACATCACTGATGCACTTGCTAATAAATTCGCTCACCGAATCAGCGTATTCGTAAATGTTGTTTGACGCAGTGCGGAACATATTCTAATCCACGTTATCGAAGCAATCTTGAAGCGTGGAATCAGATTGGTCGGACAAGCGTTGAACAGACCTGACCACGGGAGCTTCCTGTTTTAGTCTCTGTCTACAGGCTGGGAGCAACAAAATGGAATTGTGGTCAGCTTTTCCAAAAGGAGGGCGAGGGAGGGCCTTATATGCGTCGTGGAAGTTAGAATAACAATGATCTGCCTCCCGAGTGGCTCAGTGGTTAATGGCGCTGTACTGCAGCGCCAGCTGTTCCACCAGAGACTCTGGGTTCGCGCCCAGGCTCTGTCGTAACCGGCCGCGACCGGGAGGTTCGTAGGGCGACGCACAATTGGCATAGCGTTGTCTGGGTTAGGGAGGGCTTGGCCGGTAGGGATATCCTTGTCTCATCGGGCTCCAGCGACTCCTGTGGCGGGCCGGGCGCAGTGCGCGCTAACCAAGGTTGCCAGGTGCACGATGTTTCCTCTGACATATTTGTGCAGCTGGCTTCCGGGTTGGATGCGCGCTGTGTTGGGTTGTGTATCGGAGGACGCATGACTTTCAACCTTCTTCTCTCCCAAGCCCGTACGGGAGTTGTAGAGATGAGACAAGATAGTAGCTACTAAAAACAATTGGATACCACGAAATTGGGGAGAAAATAGAGTCAAATAAAGTTCGTTCAGGGCTGTCTGTGTCTGCTTGGGGCGGCTGTGATTATAATCATAGAGAATTCTCTTGGTAGATAATGCGGGCGACATTTGATTGTGAGGAATTCTAAGTCAGGTGAACAGAAGGACTTGAGTTCCTGTATGTTGTTATGATCACACCATGTCTTGTTAACCATAAGGCATACCCCCCCCGCCCATCTTCTTACCAGAAAAAGGCTTGTTTCTGTCGGCGCGATGCATGAAGAAACCAGCTGACTGTACCGACTCCGATAGCGTGTCTCGAGTGAGCCATGTTTCCGTGAAGCAAATAACGTTAGTCTCTAGTGTCTCTCTGGAATGCTACCCTTGCTCGGATTTCATTAACCTTGTTCTCAAGAGACTGGACATTGGCGAGTAATATGCTCGGGAGCGGTGCGCGATGTGCCCGTCTCCGGAGCCTGACCAGAAGACCACTTCGTCTGCCCCTTTTACGGCGTTGTTGTTTTGGTTCGTCGGCTGGGATCCGATCCATTGTCCTGCTTGGTGGGCAAAACACAGGATCCGCTTCGGGAAAGTCGTATTCCTGGTCGTAATGATGGTGAGTTATATCCAGTAGTTCCTCCCGACTGTATGTAACAAATCCTAAGATGACCTGGGGTACCAATGTAAGAAATATAACGTATCAAAACTAAATACTGCGTAGTTTCCTAGGAACGCGAAGCGAGGCGGCCATCTCTGTCGACGCCGGATGTGTACAGTTGGACAAGATGAGGGAAAAAGGAAACCACACACTGCTATTGATAGTATCACTGATCTTTAATAAGCTTACGTTTCGGCCTCACGGCCTTCGTCAGAGCTTTTGTGAGTTAATAATTTTTTATTTGCACCCTTATGTAGACCTAACCCTACCCACATCCGTTCCACGCATCGAAAGGGGTTGGAGGCAAAGGAAAAACAAATAAGTGCTACCAAATATAATAACATGCATTTCATTAATATTTGAATAAAGTGTGTAAATAAGACGTATTAAACATGCCTGTAAAACCACAACGAGGACATCGACCAACCCAGCAAGTCTTCATAAATCATTGGGTACATCGTAAGAAAAACGTCAGAGTAATCTAAAATAGGGGCATAATTCATATTCACAACATAACATACATAGGCACCTTCTTCACCACATAAAATGTTCCATAAAATTGTCAGACTCCAGCCCCCCAAGTTATAGACTGTTTTCTCTGCTATCGCATGGCAAGTGGTACCGGAGCGCCAAGTCTAGGACCAAAAGGCTCCTCAACAGCTTCTACCCCCAAGCCATTAGACTGCTGAACAATTCATAAAAATTGTTCTACCCCCCCCCACACTGCTGCTACTCACTGTTTGTTTGTTACCTATGCATAGTCACTTCGCCACCACCAACATGTACAGATTACCTCAACTAACCTGTACCCCTGCACACTGACTTGGTACCGGTGCACCCTGTATATAGCCTTGTTATTGTTATTCTTATTGTGTTACTTTTTATTATGACTTTTTATTTTAGCCTACTTGGTAAATATTTTCTTCTTCTTGAACTGCACTGTTGGTTAAGGGCTTGTAAGTAAGCATTTCACAGTAAAGTCTACACTTGTTGTATTCGGCGCATGTGGCAAATAAAGTTTCATTTGATTTGACTGTCTGTGTGGGTGGACCATTTCAGATTGTGAGTGACGTGAACACTGAGGAACTTGAAGCTTTCCATCTTCTCCACTGTGGTTCCGTGGATGTGGATAGGGACCAGCTCCCTCTGCTGTTTCCTGAAGTCCACAATCAGCCCCTTCATTTTGCTGACATTAAGGGAGAGGCTATTTTCCTGGCACCCCTCCACCAGGTCCCTCATCTCCTCCCTGTCACTGTTGGTAATCAGGCCTACTACTGTTGAGTCGTCTGCAAACTTGATGATTGAGTTGGCAGAAGTGCTACATTAGTGAATGAATGCATGGAAAGAAAAATGGCATGACAGACTTTCTGATATTGAAATGGTTGTTTAGCTCATGTTTAGCTAATAATTTTTTATTTTAAACAATTTAATCCTTTCCTCAAGAGGAGTAAAGTAGTTGTCTTTTTTTCACCTTTATTTAACTAGGCAAGTCAGTTAAGAACAAATTATTATTTACAATGACGGCCTACTGCCAAATGATGCAGTGCCTTAGACCACTGAGCCACTCTGGAGCCCTAAAACAACCGTCTTATTTAGAAAACAGTTATTCTACTATCAGAATTGACTACTAAGTCTAAATACAATAATTTTGGCCATAAAGTCAGCCTCATCCAAAACAGACTTTTTTGAGACGTGGTCATGACCGCATCATAACGTAAATGAAGTTTGGGTTTGTATGAATCCTGCCCACAAGTCCGCAACTGACAGTACACAAGTAATCAGCAATTTGTGACCCAATCGTAATGCATTTCGTAAATTTGGCTTGACTTAGGATATCCCTATGGGAATAGTTAGGGATTTGATTTTGATTTGGCTAGTTAGTGTAATTTACCAATGCTCCCTATCTTAAAATTCCAATAGCTCAAAATTTAAATGACTTAAACACCTCGATAAAAGTATACATTGTATAAATTCATGTACAAATATTCAAAAGCATTTACCGAGAACTAAAAGGTGTGCAACATTAAAATATTGTCTCATTTACCATGTGTAATTTTTTGATGGACCCTAAATAGCCTCAGAGAGAGGCTAACTTTGAAACTGTTCCACACCAGACGGCTGAAGCTAATTGGCAAAATAATTCCCAACTGCGAACACACACAAGAGACGCCCACATCAAACCACACCCCAAAACCAACACGTTTAAAGCTTTGCTTGATCCATTACAAACAGGTATGAGGAGACTACTTCACTGATTCTAACCTCTCCATCCAAGAAGAACCACAGCATGAGAAGGCTCCCATGACTCTAATCACTGAAGAAACATCTCTCTACAGATGTCATAGAAAGAAGACACACAACATGTCATTAATTGCATTGTTAAGTTTGTTTTTCCCTCATTATTAAACACACACATACACACAACCAACCTTGAGGGGACACATACTTTAGTTCAGTAGCATTCAAAATGCTATTTTCCCTAATCCTTAAACCTAACCATTGCACTAACCCTTATCCTAACCTTAACCCTAAACCTTAACCCAAAAACCTAACCGTAAGCCTAAAACTAACCCTAGCTCCTAACCCTAGACCTACTTCTAACCCTAACCCTAATTATAACCTTAACCCTAAACCACCTAGAAATAGCATTTTATCTTGTGGGGACTAACAATATGTCGCCAGTTGGTCTAATTTTTGTTTGTTTACTATTCTTGTGGGGACTTCTGATCTAAGTATAGTTAAACACATTCCCCCGCCCGCCCGCCCGCGCGCACGCACACACACACACACACTCAAAATACAACCACTGCATATCAGTTATGTACAGTGCCTTGCGAAAGTATTCGGCCCCCTTGAACTTTGCGACCTTTTGCCACATTTCAGGCTTCAAACATAAAGATATAAAACTGTATTTTTTGTGAAGAATCAACAACAAGTGGGACACAATCATGAAGTGGAACAACATTTATTGGATATTTCAAACTTTTTTAACAAATCAAAAACTGAAAAATTGGGCGTGCAAAATTATTCAGCCCCTTTACTTTCAGTGCAGCAAACTCTCTCCAGAAGTTCAGTGAGGACCTCTGAATGATCCAATGTTGACCTAAATGACTAATGATGATAAATACAATCCACCTGTGTGTAATCAAGTCTCCGAATAAATGCACCTGCACTGTAATAGTCTCAGAGGTCCGTTAAAAGCGCAGAGAGCATCATGAAGAACAAGGAACACACCAGGCAGGTCCGAGATACTGTCGTGAAGAAGTTTAAAGCCGGATTTGGATACAAAAAGATTTCCCAAGCTTTAAACATCCCAAGGAGCACTGTGCAAGCGATAATATTGAAATGGAAGGAGTATCAGACCACTGCAAATCTACCAAGACCTGGCCGTCCCTCTAAACTTTCAGCTCATACAAGGAGAAGACTGATCAGAGATGCAGCCAAGAGGCCCATGATCACTCTGGATGAACTGCAGAGATCTACAGCTGAGGTGGGAGACTCTGTCCATAGGACAACAATCAGTCGTATATTGCACAAATCTGGCCTTTATGGAAGAGTGGCAAGAAGAAAGCCATTTCTTAAAGATATCCATAAAAAGTGTTGTTTAAAGTTTGCCACAAGCCACCTGGGAGACACACCAAACGTGGAAGAAGGTGCTCTGGTCAGATGAAACCAAAATTGAACTTTTTGGCAACAATGCAAAACGTTATGTTTGGCGTAAAAGCAACACAGCTGAACACACCATCCCCACTGTCAAACATGGTGGTGGCAGCATCATGGTTTGGGCCTGCTTTTCTTCAGCAGGGACAGGGAAGATGGTTAAAATTGATGGGAAGATGGATGGAGCCAAATACAGGACCATTCTGGAAGAAAACCTGATGGAATCTGCAAAAGACCTGAGACTGGGATGGAGATTTGTCTTCCAACAAGACAATGAGCCAAAACATAAAGCAAAATCTACAATGGAATGGTTCAAAAATAAACATATCCAGGTGTTAGAATGGCCAAGTCAAAGTCCAGACCTGAATCCAATCGAGAATCTGTGGAAAGAACTGAAAACTGTTGTTCACAAATGCTCTCCATCCAACCTCACTGAGCTCAAGCTGTTTTGCAAGGAGGAATGGGAAAAAATTTCAGTCTCTCGATGTGCAAAACTGATAGAGACATACCCCAAGCGACTTACAGCTGTAATCGCAGCAAAAGGTGGCGCTACAAAGTATTAACTTAAGGGGGCTGAATAATTTTGCACGCCCAATTTTTCAGTTTTTGATTTGTTAAAAAAGTTTGAAATATCCAATAAATGTCGTTCCACTTCATGATTGTGTTGATTCTTCACTAAAAAAATACAGTTTTATATCTTTATGTTTGAAGCCTGAAATGTGGCAAAAGGTCGCAAAGTTCAAGGGGGCCGAATACTTTCGCAAGGCACTGTATGCAGTCATACTCGTCAGAAATGCAGCTCCTCACATGTGCTGTGTCCGCCATCTAGTGGAGCACAGTGAGAGATGCTGAGTCGGTAAAGAACACAAACACACAAATAATGGTACACATCTTTATATAGGAAGCATTGTGAACAAGCTGACTCTATGCTTCCTCACTGGTACCATTTCTCAGTACATTTTGATGTTATTTTTTGGTCACTTCACCAGACCTCCATTTTGGTTAAGTGTGTTACCTGTTTAATCTATCTATTCTAAATAATTTCTGACTAAATCATTATTAAATATAAATTACAAAAGACATTAAGAAGTAAATCAAATAAAATGGTTTAATGATTTTGCTAATCTAAAGCAATACTTACAAATATTTTTCTGTCATCAGATTGCTATAAACTATGATGTGGTTGGCTAATATATTTTATTGCCTATTCAGACATTGTAAGATCTGACATTTGCTGCAACGTAGACGGGCAGGAACTAGACCTCGATTACTAATTGTGGAGTTGTGCCTGACTAAATTGCAGACGCCTTCTAGATCTTACAATGCCTGGATAGGTGTTTTTAACATATCAGCCATAACCCCGTAATATGATAAAGCAATCTGCTTGACTGCTGCCCAGCTGATGGCATGGCACAAAACCATTGGTTGCAATGTAGTTGGGAGTTTTTAACTTGAAGATGGACCTTCTGGAGAGTGGACTCTCTGGCCAATCATCATTCAGAGACTAGAGTTATGAGTATCATTTGTTGAACCACAAGAGGGCAAGCTTGTTCCTCCTAGAAAATAGGACAGAAATTAGGACAGAAATTAACTCAGTCTTGAGAGAGCAAAAGAGATAGGCGATAGAAAAACAGTATGCGTCAGAATTTTATAGACAGGATAAATATCATCTAGGCAGGGGAATTTAAGAATCAAGGTAAGGAAAGACACAATCATACAAGATATTTCAGAAATGCCACAGCCTAAGCATGTATACGTTTTTTTTTTTTAATGTGGAATTAAAGGATGTGGTTAATTGTCAAACTGACAACACTGCCTGTGTACAACACTGCCTTGTACAGAATGTAACAAAAAGGGCTTGGTTCATCACTGATTAAGATGCCTGTGGGTATGATGTGCTTCCTATCATACTCTCTCCCATTGGATAAAGAAGAGTGTGTGTAGAAACAGTGGAACATAGGTTGGGAGAAGTATGATTTTGAAACCCTCTGTCAGCTTGATAAAAAAATGTATGACCATGAAGTGTCATATATTGTCAGTTTGACTAGTGTGTGTGTGTGTGTGTGTGTGTGTGTGTGTGTGTGTGTGTGTGTGTGTGTGTGTGTGTGTGTGTGTGTGTGTGTGTGTGTGTGTGGTAAGCAGGTCACAAGGGGTCTTCTCCTCCTCTTCCCTCCTCTCCAGACAGCCAGTCCGTCCGTCTCTAAGTGGGTAGCTTTTGGAGAGCTGAGGAGAAGTGGGGGAGATACGGGGGTTACTCGGCTGCTGCTATAGAGAAATCAGTTCAATCTTCAATCCATTTGCTTAACCACTCACACTCTGTCGGGAGTCAGGACCTTTCATCAGTATGAAGGGCCTTTCTCTCCCTCCCTCACCATATCTCCCTGCTTGTCTCTCCCTCCCTGTCACTCAATCCCTTTCCGTCCCTCCCTCCCTCCCTCCACGTCTCTGTCTCCCTCCCTGTGCCACCGTGTAGAGCATGACACGACTGCTAAATCAGGATGCTACAGCATAATCAAGATCTAGGTAGAGTAGAAGTTGCCTAGACCAGGCACAGATCTAGGTAGAGTAGAAGTTGCCTAGACCAGGCACAGATCTAGGTAACAACTTACCAACCACAAATCTTAACCTGTTATAGAAACCAGTAATGATAGAGACTGGCACAACATGAGACACGGGAGAGAGACAGCTGCCCTGTAAACAGTATGCGCACACACACACACACGAACACACATGCACACACGCATACATTAGCATTCCAATCAGCAGTGGTCCAGATTGCTTAATCCTCAGAAACAAATTGGGAATAGCTTTTGAAAAAGGAGTTGAATACCCTCCCTTGGAGCTCACGCAGTCACAGACAAAATAACCTTTTCATACACACACAATAAATTACTTTATACTAGGCCTGTCATGGTATTACTAGGACTGTCATACACCTAAGTAGTACGTACATGGCGTAAACAAGCACATGAACAGGCTATTTGTGAGATATTGTAAGGCAACGTATCAACAGACTACATACAGCATCAAGCCCTGCCATAGCTACTGACTATACCCTATACTATCCAAGACAGATTGGTAGCCCTATTTAAAAATGTAAAAGCCCTGTCTAAGCTGGGGGGGTTCTACTAAGCCATATGAAATTGTTTTAAAAGGCTATTTTCTAACTTACTGTGACTGTCTGACCAGGCCTATTCGCTGCAGTCCTTGGACTGTACATACATACTGTACATGGACATACATACTCTTGAGGCAATGTCTAAAGCCTTCTCTCTGCCTGCCAGACACTGCTATCAACCTGACTATTGTTGTACAGATTCACATCTACAGGGTCTGCAGAATCATCTCCACAATGGAGGTGGATGGCAGCCAGAAAGACCTGCTTTTCTCCCTCCCTCCTGGAGAAATAGGGATGGAGAGAAAAAGAGAGGGGTAGTCATTCATCAGGCCTCCTTTTCACAGCTCTGTCAATCTCCCCTGTGAGCCTCTCCGAACCAAGCCACAGGCTGACACACACACACAGGCACGGGGCCGCACACGCACTGACAGATAAAGTTTGATCCACAGATAACTCCGTCATTTACTGTGTGTGCTTGGGTGGAGTTTTTTGGAGCAAGGTGCACCTTTTGGTAACATAATACCCTCGCCGGTCCATGTTTCTTAGACTCTTGAATAGCAACATTTACAAGGGGGAGATAGCAGAGATTATTCTTGTGGTTCTCTTCCCATTTGTGGTAAAAGCAAACAATAATCACGTTGAAGACCTTATCACTGCTGTTAGCTCATTTCAAAGATACCAACTACATATTTGAATAATCGCTGCTTGTACATTACCTCGTTTTGTGCCTGCCAGTTGGCTCTAGGCGACACCGCTAGCAGCTTCCTAGCTAGATAGCTAAAAACAGCTGGCCTTTTAGCTTCCCACATCTCCCCCATGTGAAATAACCAGATGTATATGTTATGCCCTGGCAAATATTCATATACAGTACTTGTGTAACTAAAGTTATCCCAGTTTGATATGCTGCTTGACTCTATTCGCTCCCATATCAACTAAAAATAGACTAGATCACATAGTTATTACTTCTAAACAAAATACATGTTTGGGGGGACTCTAAGGCTACAATGTTGTTTGGTTTATTGTTTGAACAGTTGTTGAGATTATATTTGGTTATCAATGCAAAATAGGCTGAGTATTTGATGCGTAGCTTCATGATCAATAGCAGCATTTATACTTTGATCTCTTTTGAGTTAACCTCTTGAAACTAGGGGGCACTATTTTCATTTTTGGAAAAATAACATTCCCAAAGTAAACCGCCTATTTCTCCGGACCAGATGCTAGAATACAGTATGCATATAATTGACAGCTTAGGATAGAAAACACTCTAAAGTTTCCAAAACTGTCAAAATATTGTCTGTGAGTATAACATAACTGATATTGCAGGCAAAGCCTAAGAAAAATCCAATCAGGAAGTGACTCATGTTTTGAAACCGTTGTCTTCCTATGCACCCCTATTGGCCACTGAAAGGGATATCAGCAAGATTCCTTTTTCTGTGGCTTCCCTAAGGTGTCTATGGCATTGTGACGTAGTTTCACGCCTTTATGTTGATGAATACATTGCGTAAGTGGCCAGCTGAGGGCTCTCAGAGTGATTCTTGCGTAAAAGACAGAGGTAGTCATTTTTCCTCTCGCTCCTACTGAAACGGCAATTGTCCTGGTTGATATATTATCGAAAAGATATTTGAAAAACACCTTGAGGATTGATTATAAAAAAACTTTGCCATGTTTCTGTCGATATTATGGATATAATTTGATTATTTTTTTCGCCGTTGTCGTGACCGCTATTTCCGGTGCATTTCTCAACACAACATGACAAACAAACAGAGGAATTTTGGGTATTAAACTAGTATTTATGTAACAAAAGGAACATTTGCTGTCTAACTGGGAGTCTCGTCAGTGAAAACATCCGAAGATCATCAAAAGTAAACGGTTAATTTGATTGCTTTTCTGATTTCGTGATCAAGCTTCCTGCTGCTAGCTGGACATAATGCTATGCTAAGCTATCGATAAACTTACACAAACGCTTGTCTTGCTTTGGCTGTAAAGCATAATTTCAAAATCTGAGATGACAGGGTGATTAACAAAAGGCTAAGCTGTGTTTCACTATATTTAACTTGTGATTTCATGAATATTAATATTTTTTCTATAATATTTTTTGACCGTTGCGCTATGCTAATTAGTGTAGTTGATGACAATTCTCCCGGATCCAGGATGGGTAGTTCTTAACAGATTTATAGCAACATTGGTGCTTATTTTTTAGAGCAGTTTAAATTTATAGACTGTCAGAGCAAGGAATAATCTGCTCTGTTACAACATTTTTGTGGAACAAAAAAGGCACTGTAGGTTGGCCCATTTTTAGAAAAACTAAATTCACGTACTGCGTTGCACTCTGAATCGCTGCATTGCGTAAGGTCTGGATTCTCCTTAAGAGTCAATAGGACATGCTATTGAGGCTAAACCCTTAATCGGCGTCCGTCTATGATTATAATTCCGACCCCGTAGGACATACAAACATACAAACAATCTTTCCTATCTACAAAAAAACACATAATTAAATTTCAGTAGGCCTAAAGTCTGTCCATGTTTCACATACAGTATTAAACATTGCTTCATTGATTACAGGTGAGAGACAGACAAGAAAAGTCAATGACTCGAGCCCACCACATCACAGAACATCCTCTCTATAATAATTAGGAATACATGAGGTGGTATGCAACCTTGGCCCCAAGTCTCCCCAGTCTCTATGTACTCTCTGTGTACTCTCTTTCTCTCAGCTCCATTAGCTCTGATGGAGTGACACTGGCAGTCTCTCCCCACTTCATCCATCACATCAACATCAATGCTATTCAGTTTCAGATTCTGTGCTAGTAAATAATGCACCATACGCAATGTACTTTCCATTTGTGAAGCAATCAGGGGATTCAGAAAAGGTCCTGATGCATGAGAGTGATAGATAGGCAGATTAGGTGATTATGACAGACAGACATCATCACGGTAACCATTAAGTTAGGTAACGTTGTTGTTGTCAGTCTGTATTTTTAACTTCGTTGACTCTTTCGAAAATACACAGTACCAGTCAAAAGTTTGGACACACCTTCTCATTCCAGGGTTTTTCTTTATTTTTACTGTTTGCAAACATTATAGAATAATAGTGAAGAAAGCTGCCTTGATGACAGCTTTGCGCACTCTTGGCATTCTCTTAACCAGCTTCATGAGGTTGTCACCTGGAATGCATTTCAATGTAACGGTCGTCGATGGTGGAAGAAGGTGAGGACCAAGGTGCAGCGTGGTATGTGTCCATATTTATTAGAATGAACACGGAAATAACAATATAACAAAGAGAAACGACCGAAAACAGTTCTGGCTGGTGCAGACACACAACAGAAAACAGAAAATAATCACCCACGAAACACAATAGAAAACAGGCTACCCAAACATGGTTCTCATACAGGGACAACGATTGACAGTTGCCTCTGATTGAGAACCATACCAGGCCAAACACAGAAATAGCAAATCATAGAAAAACTAACATAGACAACCCACCCAACTCACGCCCTGACCATACTAAAACAAAGACATAACAAAATAACTAAGGTCAGAACGTGACATTCAATTAACAGGTGTACCTTGTTAAAAGTTCATTTGTGGAATTCCTTCTTAATGCATTTGAGCCAATCAATTGTGTTGTGACAAGGTAGGGGTGGGTATACAGAAGATAACACTATTTGGTAAAATACCAAGTCCATATTATGGCAAGAACAGCTCAAATAAGCAAAAGGCAAATGACAGTCCTTCATTACTTTTAAAATGAAGGTAAGTCAACGCAGAACATTTCAAGAACTTTGAATGTTTCTTTAAGTGCAGTCGCAAAAACCATCAAGAGCTATGATGAAACTGGATCTCATGAGGACCGCCACAGGAAAGGAAGAACCAGAGTTACCTCTGCTATAGAGGATAAGTTCATTATAGTTACGAGCCTCAGAAATTGCAGCCCAAATAAATGCTTTAGGGTTCAAGTAACAGACACATCTCAACATCAACTGTTCAGAGGAAACTGTGTCAATCAGGCCTTCATGGTTGAATTGCTGCAAAGAAACCGCTACCAAAGGACACCGAAAATAAGAAGAGCTATACTTGTGCCAAGAAACACGAACAATGGACATTAGACTTGTGGAAATCTGTCCTTTGGTCTGATGAGTCTTTGCTACATGCAGAGTAGCTGAACGGATGATATCCGCATGTGTGGTTCCGACTGTGAAGCTTGGAGGAGGAGGTGTATATGGTGTGGGGTGCTTTGCTGGTGACACTGTCTGTGATTTACTTAGAATTCAAGGCTCACTTAACCAGCACAGCTACCACAGCATTCTGCAGCGATACACCATGCCATCTAGTTTGCGCTTAGTGGGACTATTATTTGTTTTTCAACAGGAAAATGACCCAACACACTGCCAGGCTGTGTAAGGGCAATTTGACCAAGAAGGAGAGTGATGGAGTGCTGCATCAGATGACCTGGCCTCCACAATCACCTGACCTCAATCCAATTGAGATGGTTTGGGATGATTTGGACCGCAGTGTGAAGGAAAAGCATCCAACAAGCACTCAACATATGTTGGAATTCCTTCAAAACTGTTGGGATATCTTTGTGAGATGCATAGTAGGTTTTACAGATCTCTACATGTGTGGTTCCCACCATGAAGCATAGAGGAGGAGGTGTGATGGTGTGGAGGTGCTTTTCTGGTGACACTGTCTATGATCTATTTAGAATTCAAGGCACACTTAACCAGCATGATTTTCATTTGGGATGAGTTGGACTGCAGAGTGATGGAAAAGCAGTTAACAAGTGCTCTGCATATGTGGGAACTCCTTCAAGACTGTTGGAAAAGCATTCCAGGTGAAACTGGTTGAGAGAAGCCAAGAGTGTGCAAAGCTGTCATCAAGGCAAAGGGTGGCTACTTTGAAGAATCTAAAATGTACAATATTATTTGATTTAATACTTTTTTGAATACTACATGATTCCATATGTGTTATTTCATTGTTTTGATAACTTCACTATTTTCTAAAATGTAGAAAATAGTAAAAATAATAAAAAACACTTGAATTAGAAGCTGTTCAAACTTCTGACTGGTACTGTATATTATAAGGAAACAACTCTACATTTCCCCCAAGAAATTACAGTCCATTGGCCTCTAACAATTTAGTCCAGTGACAATGTTACGGAAGAAAGTTTCGACAGTGTGGAAAAGTGCTGACTACTTTCTTTGTGCCGTGTGACTGGATGACGGACGTGCTCTGAAAGACTGCCTAACATTATGATCTTGAACTCAACCCTAACGTGATTGAAGGAAAGCACGCCTTGTTGTTACCCAAGCTAAATTTTAACCCACCTGAACTCGGTATTGCCCATGCCCAGTGGGCAGAATTCGGCATGGGATATCATTATGACACCTTTTTTTTGATCCAAATGGTATTCTGATTGAATAGATCAAGTAACCCGATTACAACCACAATGTAGCCCATTACATATGACATGTATACAATGTTATTTAACCTTACACTCAACACAGGGCAGATGGCACATACAATAGATTTACACAACAATGCTACTTAGAACCTAAAGAAAACTGTTAACTAAAGCATGCAGTCAATTTTGACATTCTAACATCGCCTGCCGTGGAGAAATTTCACTCTCCAATTGACTTAATACCCGTGACTCAATACACTGCTGTAATATGAAGAGCTTGACCTGCGTTCTTTGGGCTCTCATTACTGTGAATGGCTTAGTTCATCACCCATAAAGGCCCTCTTAACTATGGGGGAATGGCAAAATGGTGGGAATGCCGGTAAGTGCTTTCAGACCAGAAGCGTTTGATTAGTGATGGTAATTAGTAGCCTCTCATTTTGGGGCAGCCGTAGCGACAATAATGGGACAGTGAGTATGTGTTTGTGCACAGTTACAGTATGATGCATATTAACTGCTGGTGAGTCCCGCTGCGCAGAATTCTACCCAGAGATATAACAAGGATCTGGAGACAGGGAAGCAGCATTGCACATATTAACGTAATATGCACAACAAATGAAGCTACTACAGCACACGTCCTAAAGCTGGCAGCTTCAACACACATAACACCAGACTTGGCACCATGCTGGAAAAAACAGGAAGCAAACCACAAACACTGCAGCTATAAACAGTTACGCTGCAGGGTTTGTGGAAAGAAACTGATTTGAAACAGAGGAGGTACTACAGGAACCTAAACTTGTTTTTCCTCCTGTTTGTGCCCACAGAATATCATCGAGCTAAAATAACAAGCAGAAACGTCCCAAGGCTCTATATCTCCGAAGAGGAGAGAACATTGTCCCACCTAACTGATGCCTAACTGAGAGAGAGGGGAAATGAGAAGCTCCGTTTGTGTTTCAGTCTTCTCTTGACGACAGTATTGGTGACAAATCTCAATGTCTGCTGGATCTTGTGTGTCAAAGGTCAATTAGGGTGTGCTTATATTTGTCCTGTTTCACACAAGTGTATAACCTGTGTGGTGTGAAATAGAAATGTGCATATCCCACTCCTCTTGAGACACCCTCGGAGAGTTGGATCACGACCAGGGATCAGCCATTATTGACGGCGACCCTAGAGCAAATAGGGTTAAGAGCCTCAAGGGCGGATTGATAGATTTTTCACCTAGTTGGCCTGGGAATTCAAACTAGCAACCTTTCAGTTAATACCCCAATGCTCTAACTGCTAGGCTACCTGCCACCGCTAACTGTGTGTGCCAGTGTGCGTGCCTGCGTTGAAATGTATTTCTCCCGACAGAAATCTCTTATTTTCCCCACACAGGCTCATTTAGATTTCATGCCTGTCCTCTGTCAGTTGACATAGTAATCAGGTTAATGTGTTTGTCCTGAGGCGAAGCTGGCAGAGAGGGAAACATCAATAGATCATTGTCACATATACCACAAGACGAACCTGAGCATGGAGAGACATCTTTTACTGTAATTGACTTTTTTTTGGTCACAAAAAAGGACGGAAGCGTAACTCTCGATACAGACTGTGTGTGTGTGTGTCGGTATTTGTGTGTGTGCGTGCTTGTACTTTCAGCTTAAATTTCCATCTACCCAAAGACCCAGCAGGTATAAAAATACAAGACCGAACCAGAAAAGAACTAAACAAAACACAAAAAGCTCACTCACTCAATATCTCATTGACTGCCCTTTTTGTTGAACATTGATCGCTCATCCAGACCCTCCAGACAACCATAATTTATATGACGTAGACAAATTAGCCTTCAGCTTTCAGAGGGGCTCCCCCTGACTGTGTGCCCCGGTAAAGGTTACAGCAGGCAGGCGGGCAGGAAGGCAGGCAGACCAGCGCTCTAGGATGGCATTGTGCTGCCACAGAGGCTCCTCTACACCAAATGCTTTCAACATTTTACTCAGAGTCCTGGGAGGTAGAAGAAAAGGAAATTAAAGAAAGACAAATAGTCCCCCCTCTTTCTCTGTAGACCTTTGGTTTTACCAATAAACGTTTGGAGAGAAAATGTAGAATGTCAACATTTCCATACTCCGATCCCCAGCCACATCTCTGTACGACCCCTGAAGAGGGAACATGAACAACAACATCAAATGCCTTTGTTGTAATGTCTCAGCTTGGTGGGAGAGACTCCAGGCGATCTTTCTCTAGTCAAAAGTTTGCTTTTCTCTTGCTGTCCCCACCTGTAAGATGACCACAACAGAAATAAGACTCAGACTTTTTTTTCATGACGGCTTGATGAGAGGAAAACCCTTAATTCAGAAATATATTAACTACAATTTCGCCTTAGAATGCTGAAGTAGAAGAACCATGAAATATGAGTAAATAGAACCAATTACTGACTAAACAGAAGAACAGAGTCCTCCCCTATGTCCCCTGAGTTCACCACCTCAGAAGACATCTACTCTTTCAGAGTCACTGGCATTCTCCTCAGTGTTGCAATATTGATCTCTTTGCCTGACTTTGACATGAGGTGATCCTTTGTAGGTTAATTGGTAGAGCATGTTGCTTGTTATGCCAGGTTAGTGGGTTTGAATTCCCGGAACCACCAATGCATAAAATATATGCACTTGTGACAGTTTCTATTAAGCGTCTGCTAAATGGCATGTATTATTATATATTATAAACTGGGTGGTTCGAGCCCTGAATGCTGATTGGTATGACAAAAGCTCTATTTCTACTTCTCTATTTACTTTAAGAACCAGTTTATAATAGCAATAAGGCAGTTGGGGAGTTTGTACTATATGGCCAATATACCATGGCTAAGGGATAAATCCAGGCACTCTGTGTTACGTCGTGGGAAAAACTATACATCTTTAGCCGTGGTATATTGAACATATACCACACCCCATTGGCCTTATTGACTAATTATAGAGTACCAGTCAAAAGTTGACACACCTACTCATTCTAGGGTTTTGCTATTTTCTACAGTGTAGAATAATAGTGAAAACATCAACTATGAAATAACACATGGAATCATGTAGTAAACAAATAAGTCTTAAATAAATCAAAATATATTTTAGACTTCAAAACAGCCACCATTTGCCTTGAAACAGCTATGCACGCTCTTGGCATTCTCTCAACCAGCTTCACCTGGAATGCTTTTCCAACCGTCTTGAAAGAGTTCCCACATATGCAGAGCACTGTTGGCTGCTTTTCCATCACTCTGCAGTCCAACTCAGCCTAAACCATCTCAATTGGGTTGAGGTTGGGTGATTGTGGAGGTCAGGTCATTTGATACAGCACTCCATCACTCTCCTTCTTGGTCAAAGAGCCCTTACACCGACTGGAGGTGTGTTGGGTCATTGTCCTGTTGAAAAACACATTATAGTCCCACTAAGCGCAAACATGATGGGATGGCGTCTCGCAAAGACATGGCGGTTGGAACCAAAAATCTCAATCAGACCCCTGGACCCTAATTTCCATTGCTTGTGTTTCTTGGCCCAAGCAAGTCTCTTCTTATTATTGGTGTCTTTTAGTGGTGGTTTCTTTGCAGCAATTTGACCATGAATGCCTGATTCACTGCAGTCTCCTCTAAACAGTTCATGTTGAGATGTTTCTGTTACTTGAACTCTGTGAAGCATTTATTTTGGGATGCAAATTCTGAAGCTGGTAACTCTAATGAACTTATCCTCTACAGCAGATGTGACTCTGGTTCTTCCTTCATTGCGTCTGTCTGAGAGACAGTTTTATCATAGCGCTTTTTGCAACTGCAATTTTCCGGATTGACTGACCTTCATGTCTTAAAGCAGGGGTGTTGCACTCCTCGAGGGCCTGATTGGTGTCAAAGTTTTGCCCCAGCCCCAGCTAACACACCTGACTCCAATAACCACCTAATCATGATCTTCAGTTTAGAATGCAATTTGATTAATCAGCTGTGTTTGCTAGGGATGGAGAAAAAGTGTGACACCAATCAGGCCCCCGAGGACTGGAGTTGCCCTCCCCTGTCTTAAAGTAATGATGGACTGTTATTTATCTTTGCTCATTTGAGCTGTTGTTTGTCATAATGTGGAATTGGTCTTTTACCAAATAGGGCTATCTTCTACCCCTATCTTGTCACAACGCAACTGATTGGCTCAAAAGCATTCTGAAGGAAAGAAATTCCACAAATGTACTTTTAGCAAGGCACACCTGTTACTTGAAATGCATTCCAGGTGGCTACCTCATGAAGCTGGTTGAGAGAATGCCAAGAGTGTGCAAAGCTGTCATCAAGGCAAAGGGTGGCTACTTTTGAAGAATCTCAAGTATAAAATATCTTGTGATTTATTTAACACTTTTATTGGTTACTCCATGATTCCATATGTGTTGTTTCATAGTTTTGATGTCTTCTGTATTATTGTACAATGTAAAAATAATGAAAAACCCTGGAATGAGTACTGTTGGTGTCCAAACTTTTGACTGGTAGGTTATATTACCTTGCCTTGCAGCATCCCTAATGAGCCCTATTGTATTGTGGGAAGCCAAGGCTTTGGTCTAAAGGCCAGAGAGCCCCCACTGGGCATTGGTGTAATGTCCCCACTGGGCATTCCCAGTCCAGTCATATCTACTTTACTGTAGTTGAAACACAATTGCCATGGCCAGTCCACTACAATGTGTTTTACTGTTGGACAGACCCATGGGGTAGTTGTATATTAACCATGGCCCCATGGCTAATTAAGGCCTTGCTATCTACTCCCCTTTTCTACCGTGTAAGCCTGTCAGGTTCTCTGGACTAGTTTGGAAGAGTCAGTGGGGGAGTGTTGTAGACCTTTTAGGTGATACTTAATTCACCGTCTCCCTGACCTTAGCAGTTAAAGAAGCATTAAATGTGATTAGTTTGATTTTATTCTGCTGAGTTGGCTGAAAGTTTGTGCTTGTGTGTATCACAATGTCAATATTGCCAGAATTACCTAAATTATGAATAATGAATACATGCCTTCATGAAAGGGAGCTTTTGTCTGAGGTGGTTATCATATTTTTACAAAATGTCAATACAACTTCTGATTAGGAACAATGTTGATATTCTCTCAGTCTCACACTCAATCTCACTCTCACTATCACTCATAAAGGCAGGTGGGCGGGCAGACGGAGAGATGCCGAAAGACAGACTGATGCAGGCAGACAGACAGGTAGACAGACTGACACAAAGGCAGGCAGGCAGGCAGGCAGGCAGGCAGGCAGGCAGGCAGGCAGGCAGGCAGGCAAGCAGGCAGGCAGAAACATGCAGGCAAACAGACACAAAGGCAGACAGAAGGACAGAACCAAAGACAAACAGACAGTTTCAAGTCTAAAAACATTGAGACAAATATCCTCTTCTGAATCAATGAATTAAGTCTTACCAAACTGCAAGACCATTGTGTCCTATCGAGTACAAAAATGCTTTTGGGTCAATTGACTTCAAATTGCATATGTCTGGTCATGACCCCAGGTCCCCCGGTCACAAATATCAAATCAAATTGTATTTGTCACATACACATGGTTAGCAGATGTTAACGCTAGTGTAGCAAAATGCGAATGCTTCTAGTTCCGACAGTGCAGTAATATCTAACAAGTAATCTAACAATTCCCCAACAACTACCTAATACACACAAATCTAAAGGGGTAAATGAGAATGTGTACATGTAAGTATACCAATGAGCGATGGCCGAGCGGCATAGGCAAGGTGCAACAGATGTGATATGAGTAATGTAAGATATGTAAACATTATTAAAGTGGCATTATTTAGATTGCATTGTATAAAGTGACTAGTGATCCATTTATTTAAGGGGCCAGTGATTGTGACTCAATGTAGGCAGCAGCGTCTCTGAGTTAGTGATTGCTGTTTAACAGTCTAATGGCTTTGAGATAGAAGGTCCCAGCTTTAATGCACATGTACTGACCTCACCTTCTGGATGGTAACGGTGTGAGCAGGCAGTGGCTCGGGAGGTTGATGTCCTTGATGATCTTTTTGGCCTTCCTGTGACATCGGTGCTGTAGGTATCTTGGAGGGCAGGTAGTTTGCCCCCGGCGATGCGTTGTGCAGACTGCACCACCATCTGGAGAGCCTTGCGGTTGAGGGCGGTGCAGTTGCCGTACCAGGCTGTGGTACAGCCCTACAGGATGCTCTCGATTGTGCATCTTTAAAGTTTGTCAGGATTTTGAGTAACAAGCCACATTTCTTCAGCCTCCTGAAGTTGAAGAGGCGCTGTTGCACCTTCTTCACCACACTGTCTGTGTGAGTGGACCATTTCCGTTTGTCTGTGACGTATGCGCTGAGGAACGTAAAATGTTCCACCTTCTCCACTACTGTCCCTTCGATGTGGATAGGGGGGTGCTCCCTCTGCTGTTTCCTGAAGTCCACGATTATCTCCTTTGTTTTGTTGACGTTGAGTGAGAGGTTGTTTCCCTGACACCACACTCCGAGTGCCCTCACCTCCTCCCTGTAGGCTGTCTCGTCGTTGATGGCAATCAAGCCCACTACTGTTGTGTCAACTTTGGAAGTATGCTTGGGGTCATTGTCCATTTGGACGACCCATGTACGACCCAAGCTTTAACTTCCTGACTGATGTTTTGAGATGTTGCTTCAATATATCCACATAATTTTCCTCCCTCATGATGCCATCTATTTTGTGAAGTGCACCAGTCCCTCCTGCAGCAAATCAGCAGCAAACCCCTGTGCTTCACGGTTGGGATGGTGTTCTTCGGCTTGCAAGCCTCCCCCTTTTCCCTCCAAACATAACGATGGTCATCATTTTTAAATGTTTTATTATACCTTTATTTAACCAGGTAGGCTAGTTGAGAACAAGTTCTCATTTGCAACTGCGACCTGGCCAAGATAAAGCGATGCAGTTCGACACATACAACAACCAAGACAAAAAAATTATGGCCAAACAGTTCTATTTTTGTTTCATCAGACCAGGACATTTCTCCAAAAAGTAAGGTCTTTGTCCCCATGTGCAGTTGCAAACCGTTTTTTATGGCGTTTTTGGAGCAGTGGCTTCTTCCTTGCTGAGCGGCCACTGTCCAAAGAAATGCTTCCTTGCAAGTTCCTTCTCGACACTGCAACAACAATAATTAAGAATAGAAAATAAGAATACGAATATAAAGTAAATGGCTCAGAAGAATATAATAAACATTTTAGCGTAAGTATAATACAGGAAGGCACAATTTATAGTACAGTATTTACACACGTATCAGGGAAGGGGGGGAGTTTGGGGGCAAGTGTTTAAATGTAAATAATCATCTGTAACAGCTGTTGTTTTGTGTGTGTAGCATTAATGTATATGTGTGGATGTGGATGTGTGCTAAGGTGCGGAGAGCCTGTGCAGGTGGTCGGTCCAGTTCATGTGTTCAGCAGTCTGATGGCTTGTAGATAGAAACTGTCTCAGACCTCATCATCCGATACTGTCTGCCCGATGGTAAGGGAGTAAACAGCTCGTGGCTGGGATGTGTGGGGTCATTGGTAAAACTGCAGAACTTTTTCAAGCACTGTTTCAAGTATGGATGGGTGGGAACATGGCCCTAGTGAAGTAGAGGTGCTGTTGCGCCCTTTTGACAAGAGTGGTGGTGTTGTTGGTCAATGAAAAATCCTCTGTGATGTAGTGGCCGAGGAATGTAAAACTGCAACTCTCTCTACTGCAGTCCCGTTGATGTGGTTCATTGACGTGTTCCCTCTTCTGCTTCCTGAAGTCAACAATCAACTTCTTTGTTTTGCCGATGTTGAGGGAGAGGTTGTTGTCCTTGCACGACAATGCCAGTTCACCTACCTCTCCCCTCATTGTTGGTTATCAGGCCTACAAACGAGGTGTCGTCAGCAAACTTTATGATGGAGTTAGTGTCATGCAAAGTCACATAGCCGTGTGTGAACAGGGAGTACAGCAGAGGGCTGAGGACACACCCCTGGGGGCTGGGGCCCTGAGGGGACCCTGTGCTTCATGATCCAGAAGTGCTTGTCTGTTGTAGGAAATTATTGCACAAACATTCTGAGTAAACAAAGTGATATTTAACACAAAAATAGCAGTAAAAAAGCAAAGTCGAGCAGGAATCGGGAAGACGTGCGCCCTCCTCAGCGCCTGCATCTTACCCCAAAAGAGAGGGAGAGGGTGAAGGAGGGTGGGGGAAAGAGAAGAGGGAGTGGAGAGAGATAGGGAGGCGGGAGATAGCAGGGAGCAAGAAAGTGAGAGATGGAGGGAGGGAGGGGCTGGTGGGGGTGAAAGAAGGGAGAGAGAAGAGGAGGATGGCAAAAGAGGAGAGAGAAGTAGGGAGGGAAGGATAGAGAGAGAAAGAGAGAGAGAGAGAGAGAGAGAAGTGAGATGGGGAGAGGGGAAATAATATTTTCCCATTGATTATAATGCATTGACCTACGCAACAATTGGTTGACCCTCATCTTTTCCCATTGAATGCAATGTAATGACAGAAGCATCATTTGCTCGATGTTTCTCTTTTCCAATTGACTGCAATGTATTGACATAAGCCTCAACATTGTGACCCTCATCTATTGCCATTCAATGCAATGAACTGACAAAAGCATCAACCATGTGACACAATGTATTGACATAAGCTTCCATAGGTTGACACTCATCTCTTTCCCATTAACTGCAAATCTATTGACATAAGCATCAACCCTGTGACGATCATATTTTCCCATTGAATGTAACATATTGACATAAGCATCAATTGGTTGATGGTCATCTTTTACCATTGGCATTGCATAGCCTGCTGGGAGCACGGCCAGTTGACACACTGTAAGCTTCAATTGCTTGATTCAAAGCTTTTTGAAAAACTTGACAGAATAACATTTTGAGGCTGATAATGGGCAAACGACAGACAGATCATCGTAACGGTCAACTGGAATTACATTAAATTAACCTTCCTTATTCAAATCCCTTCCTCCCATTTCTCTGTGTGTATTTATTCAGGTCTAACCCGGATGCACCTATACAGCCCTCCAAGCATCTCCAGCCCTCCCAGAGTCAACATGGGTGATTGTTGAGGTGTTTAAATAAGGCTCCAAGCTATTTGTTTCCTAGGATTAAGTAATCTAATGAGTAGCACTGAGTCAATTAGCGCCTGAGCTGGGTTTCTTTGTCTTTCTCTATTGGCGGGCAGCAACCTAAATTCACACCTTGACAGGCCATGTCAAACGGCAGGGGAAAAGAGAGGGAATAAATACAAATGGGCGACTTCTCTATCTCTCTCTCTCTCTCTCTCTCTCTCTCTCTCTCTGCACACGCCACTGTTGTATTATTCTGTCGGGTCTGAAAAATGGATGACTGTGTCTGTATTATGGTGATTGATGGTAATATGGGGCACGAAGGGAGAGAAAGAGAGAGGGGGAAGGAGAGAGAAAGGGAGAGGTAATACAGGCTGTGGAGGGAGATACCACATAGATCTCACTCATCTCACTCATCTAGTCAGATGATGCATAGGTCACACAAATTCATCAACATAAAACGTGCATATCTGGAATGCATTACATAAGGCATGATTACTGGAAAGTCTTGTGACTTTGGCACACAGATTTTAACTTGGGATTCAACCCTAAAATAACAAAGTAACAATTCTAGCCAGACATCCTGCAAGACCCTTCTCAATAATGTCTCGACGTTCTCTATAAGCCCACCCTCAGTAAATTCCCCATCACAACCTTTGCAGTGTTCCTCACAAAGGAAGCCCATGAGAGACAATAGACTAAACAGACCTCTGACACCACAAACACCTCCCTAAAACAGTTTGCTGCAATCACCTGGATGGGACCCAGACAGAGCCACAGACAGAGCAAATTAGTGTGTCTTCCCATCCATTTATGCACATTTAGCTGGCAACAGGAAAGGTCAAAGCTTCAAATCAATAATTTAAATGTCCCACCTTGGACCTGGTAGCGGTAACAGATCCGAAAGCAGCTCCTGTTGTGCGCAAATATTGTTGTATACTGCTGGTCTAACGGAGGTGGTTTAATGTATTATATTTATGAGGTGAGTAACCCTTTTTTGCTGGTTTTCGTGTGTGTTTCTGTGTGTGAGGGAGCACGTAGGGATCAGACAGGGGATCAGGCCAGGAATATTGGTGGAATATTTCTCGTTAAAACAGTGAACTGGAACGACCCCAGAGCTACAGGCCTAGATTACGGGAGCAGAGAGACTCGACTATGATTGGTGCCAAGCTGAGAGCAGCTCTCAGAGCAATCTAGTGGAGCTGCATTGTTCCACAGTCTCCTTGTTTCAGGGGTTCGTTCTCTATTCCTCCATCTTGGGGCGGCAGGGTAGCCTAGTGGTTAGAGCATTGGACTAATAACCGGAAGTTGCAAGTTCAAACCCCAGAGCTGACAAGGTACAAATCTGTCGTTCTGCCCTTGAACAGGCAGTTAACCCACTGTTCCTAGGCCGTCATTGAAAATAAGAATTTGTTCTTAACTGACTTGCCTAGTTAAATAAAGGTAATAAAAAAATATTCCTTTCTCTCTCCCTGATTCTCTCCCTCCTTCTCACTCTTTCACCCCCTCTTTAGCTCATTGCCTGAGGCCCTGGCCTCTGTGTTGTACCATATTGGCAATGGGGTAACCAATGGACCCAGTGTGTGTGTTTGGCCCCAGTACCAGTCCCTGGTATGCTGAGGCAGGCTGCTGGTGGTGCGGTGTGACCGATTTCACTGATGAACAGCCTGTTAGAGGAGCAGAGAGAGAGAGGGGAGGGTGGGGGTACTGGAGAGAGAGACAGAGAGAGAGAGAGAGGGGTGAGGGGAATAGATTAGGGAGGGTTTGGGAGAGAGGGGAAAGGAAGGGCCGTGTCAGGGAAAGGCAGGGGAGGCAGGGCAGGGAAGGTCTGAAAATAGCAGCTTATAGAAGTTCAAAGGGTAGACCGCTGCCTGTTCTTTAATGATATCTAAGTACAGTGAAGACAAGGTCACAGTAACGTGTTCCTTATACAAGCCATGCTGTTCACACTAGACCTTGGAGTCACACACTACAAATTCAAATGTATCTTACATATGATAAGATAACATTGATCTAAGTTGAATACAAATCTGGAATGAAAAATGCAAATACTTTATAAAACCAAACAAAATAAAACTCAAATTAACCCAATATCTTAGAACCAGGTCGTTGTGAGAAGAGCTCATTCATTTTAAGTTATAGAATGGTGATAGGTGTTTAGCAAAGTAATAAGGCCTGAGAGGCTAAAATATATGGTAAATATTAGTGATACTGTATATCCACCAATACATCACTGCCTCTTGTGACTCTCAAACAAAAGCTGATGGTCTGCACTTTACCTTCATAGTCACTGCTTGATTTTAAATCCAAACTTTTGGAGTATAGAGCCAAGAGAATGAAACATTCTTCACTGTCCCAATAATTACGGGGGCACTGTAATTCATATTATAGGCCTAGTAGTACTGTAGAGCTCTTTTTACATGCACACAATCTACTGCAACTGGATCGCCCTGCCCCTAGGGGTCCACTGCCCTGCAGCGCACCAACCCAACACACACAACTCAGCTTTAGGATCTTAGTGAAATATTCATTATTAGTTCTGGGTGTGTTAGACCAAGGCCAGAGTGACATCCATTAGTGCAACCGACCCCCAGGGCCAGGACTGAGCAGCCCAGCAGCTAGGGATTGACTAAATAGGTCTCTCCCCTGACATGGGCATGTTTTCATTACAGGTTCCTTTTTGTCGAGCAGTATTCCATATAAGGCATACAGACCTTATGAAAGTTGCACAGTATACCCTTAATCTTGTAATAAATCAAATCTAGTGATACATACTGTAACTTGACATTTCTGCCATCCAGTGTGACATTGTGGGAGGATAACCAACCTTCCAATGAATGGCAATGCATTCCTTAGTTGCTATGAATGCTAGGTTACACAGTTTTTTCTGATAACCTTTCCAAGCAAATAAAAAACAGGGAGAAGGGAAAATCTGTGAACACGCTGAGATAAATGAGCCAACTCTTGTCAGAATTCAGCCAGCCTTCACAAGAGCATAACATATGCAAATATGTCCTCTTTTGTGTTTTACACCTCCAGCAGAGGTATTACAATTCTTAGTGCATGATATTCAGTTTCACTGGCATATAGTAGGTTCTACGGATGGTCTTAAACTGCAGTAGTTTATGCCTGATATTATATGAACATGAATGGGCATTCTAATATATCTGTATCCATTCACTATCATCATCATCAAAAGTGTCTCCCAGGTTTTCCTCACATTTTTGTATCACATGTTTTGTGTCATCGGGTAAAGCCTCTATCAACCCTTGATACAGTTTGGAAATCAACTTTAGAGGTTTGTCAGACTGACTTAAAAATAGTTTAAATTTTTGAAGCATCTGGCTTGTCCAGTGTTTGCTGCACAGAGGGAATAAAAGTTCACCTCAGCGCCGTCACAGACTGGTCTTCCCTGGTTGCCTGACCCTGATGAGACCCCTGTCACCATCTGATCCTGCTCAGATGAGGCATGACAAAGAATTACCTTGGTGTACATCTATACGTTATATTATCCATGAAAATAATCAATGGTTCAAAAATTAAAATGGCCATTATTCCCAGATCCCAGACTGTATCCTACCCATCAACTCAAGATGGAACTTTGTATCCATTCACTGATCCTTATAATATAATGCAAAATTCACTCTGTAGACTGGTCTTCCCTGGCTGTCTGATCCTGCTGGGACTGCTGGGACACCTGTCACCATCTGATCCTGCTGGGACACCTGTCACCATCTGATCCTGTTGGGACACCTGTCACCATCTGATCCTGCTGGGACACCTGTCACCATCTGATCCTGCTGGGACACCTGTCACCATCTGATCCTGTTGGGACACCTGTCACCATCTGATCCTGCTGGGACACCTGTCACCATCTGATCCTGCTGGGACACCTGTCACCATCTGATCCTGCTGGGACACCTGTCACCATCTGATCCTGCTGGGACACCCGTTATCATCTGATCCTGTTGGGACACCTGTCACCATCTGATCCTGCTGGGACACCTGTCACCATCTGATCCTGTCTACTGACTGTGCACCATGACAGTGAAGCCTGTAGTGCTGTTTATACCGTGTCAGTGTGAAAAGTATGGAAATAGCTAGGGACACGAACAAATTAATAACGTTACATTGCTATACTGACTCTAATAAAAACTAAAATTGCTCTGTAAAATATTGAATACTACTATTCAATCGTTTGATCGCTGGTTTCATTGCTGATTCAGGTGTGTGGGATTGAGGCCAAAATAATAGCTATCGTTGGCCAAATTGTGACTAGCTGTAATGATCAACTGGCGGAAAAGAGCCATGTTAATTCTTTCTGTTGACCCCTTGACTTTTTCCACATTTTATTAGGTTACATCCTTATTCTAAAATTAATCATTTTTTCCCATCATCAGTCTACACACAATACCCCATACTTACAAGCAAAGACACATTTTGGGGAATTTTTGCAAATCTATTAAAAATAAACAACGAAAATATGACATTTACATAAGTATTCAGAACCTTTACTCAGTCCTTTTTGTAGCATCTTTGGCAGCGATTACAGCCTCGAGTCTTCTTGGGTAAGACGCTACAAGCTTGGCACACCTGTAATTGTCATGTATTGTCATGTTGTGTCTTTCTGTCCTTTCCTTTCACCCTGTCTCCCTCTGCTGGTCGTATTAGGTTGCCTTTTCTCCCCCGCTTTCCCCCAGCTGTTCCTTGTCTCCTCCTGACTACCTCGTCACCCCTTTTCCCACCTGTTCCCTTTTTCCCTCTGATTAGTCCCCTATATCTCTCTCTGTTTTTGTTCCTGTCCTTGTCGGATTCTTGTTTGTTGTGTTTCATGCCTGAACCAGACTATCGTCATGTTTGCTGTAACCTTGTAACCTTGTAACCTTTTATTAAAGAAGCTCTGTTTAAGTTAGTTCGCTTTTGGGTCCTCATTCACTCACCGTAACAGAAGAATCCGACCAAGAATGGACCCAGCGACTTCGGATCCTCTCCACTCAGCCGTCGAGATCCAGGGAGCGATGCTAGGCAGACACGAGCAGGAATTGTCTGCTGCTCGACATGCCGTTGAGACCCTGGCCACCCAAGTCTCCAACCTCACAGAACAGGTTCACCATCTCCGCCTCGATCCACCGGCCACTTCCAGGGCTTTCGAATCTCCGGAGCCCAGAATCAATAACCCGCCGTGTTACTCTGGGGAGCCCACTGAATGCCGCTCGTTCCTCACCCAGTGTGATATTGTGTTTTCTCTCCAGCCCAACACTTACTCCAGGAGCACTGCTCGTGTCGCCTACGTCATATCTCTCCTTATTGGACGGGCTCGTGAGTGGGGCACGGCAATCTGGGAGGCAAGGGCTGAGTGTACTAACCAGTATCAGGACTTTAAGGAGGAGATGATACGGGTTTTTGATCGATCTGTTTTTGGGGAGGAGGCTTCCAGGGTCCTGTCTTCCCTATGTCAAGGTAATCGATCCATAACAGACTACTCTATTGAGTTTCGCACTCTTGCTGCCTCCAGTGGCTGGAACGAGCCGGCTTTGCTCGCTCGTTTTCTGGAGGGTCTCCGCGCAGAGGTAAAGGATGAGATTCTCTCCCGGGAGGTCCCTTCCAGCGTGGATTCCCTGATTGAACTCGCTATTCGCATTGAGCGACGGGTTGATCTTCGTCACCGAGCTCGTGGAAAGGAGCTCGCGTTCTCCGTTGCCCCCCTCTCCGCATTACTACCATCTTCCTCTGCCGGCTCGGGTGCTGAGCCTATGCAGCTGGGAGGTATCCGCATCTCGACTAAGGAGAGGGAACGGAGAATCACCAACCGCCTCTGTCTCTATTGCGGTTCTGCTGGTCATTTTGTCACTTCATGTCCAGTAAAAGCCAGAGCTCATCAGTAAGCGGAGGGCTACTGGTGAGCGCTACTACTCCTGTCTCTCCTTCAAGATCCTGCACTACCTTGTCGGTCCATCTACGCTGGACCGGTTCGTCAGCTTCCTGCAGTGCCTTAATAGACTCTGGGGCGGAGGGCTGTTTTATGGACGAGACCTGGGCTCGGGAACATGACATTCCTCTCAGACAGTTAAGGGAGTCCACGGCCTTGTTCGCCCTGGATGGTAGTCCTCTCCCCAGGATTCAGCGTGAGACGCTACCTTTAACCCTCACTGTCTCTGGTAATCATAGCGAAACCATTTCTTTTTTAATTTTTCGTTCACCTTTTACACCTGTTGTTTTGGGCCATCCCTGGCTAGTTTGTCATAATCCTTCCATTAATTGGTCTAGTAATTCTATCCTCTCCTGGAACGTCTCTTGTCATGTGAAATGTTTAATGTCTGCTATCCCTCCTGTTTCCTCTGTCTCTTCTTCACAGGAGGAGCCTGGTGATTTGACAGGGGTGCCGGAGGAATATCACGATCTGCGCACGGTGTTCAGTCGGTCCAGGGCCACCTCTCTTCCTCCACACCGGTCGTATGATTGTAGTATTGATCTCCTTCCGGGAACCACTCCCCCCCGGGGTAGACTATACTCTCTGTCGGCTCCCGAACGTAAGGCTCTCGAGGATTATTTGTCTGTAGCTCTTGACGCCGGTACCATAGTCCCCTCCTCCTCTCCCGCCGGAGCGGGGTTTTTTTTTGTCAAGAAGAAGGACGGGTCTCTGCGCCCCTGCATAGATTATCGAGGGCTGAATGACATAACAGTTAAGAATCGTTATCCGCTTCCTCTTATGTCTTCAGCCTTCGAGATCCTGCAGGGAGCCAGGTTTTTCACTAAGTTGGACCTTCGTAACGCTTACCATCTCGTGCGCATCAGGGAGGGGGACGAGTGGAAGACGGCGTTTAACACTCCGTTAGGGCACTTTGAATACCGGGTTCTTCCTTTCGGCCTCGCTAACGCTCCAGCTGTCTTTCAGGCATTAGTCAATGATGTCCTGAGAGACATGCTGAACATCTTTGTTTTCGTTTACCTTGACGATATCCTGATTTTTTCACCGTCACTCCAGATTCATGTTCAGCACGTTCGACGTGTCTTCCAGCGCCTTTTAGAGAATTGTCTTTTTGTGAAGGCTGAGAAGTGCACTTTTCATGCCTCCTCCGTCACATTTCTCGGTTCTGTTATTTCCGCTGAAGGCATTAAGATGGATCCCGCTAAGGTCCAAGCTGTCATTGATTGGCCCGCCCCTAAGTCACGCGTCGAGCTGCAGCGCTTTCTCGGCTTCGCGAACTTCTATCGTCGTTTCATCCGTAATTTCGATCAGGTGGCAGCTCCTCTCACAGCCCTTACTTCTGTCAAGACGTGCTTTAAGTGGTCCGTTTCCGCCCAGGGAGCTTTTGATCTCCTCAAGAATCGTTTTACATCCGCTCCTATCCTTGTTACACCTGACGTCTCTAGACAGTTCGTTGTCGAGGTTGACGCGTCAGAGGTGGGCGTGGGAGCCATTCTTTCTCAGCGCTCCCTCTCTGACGACAAGGTCCACCCATGCGCGTATTTTTCTCATCGCCTGTCGCCGTCGGAACGTAACTATGATGTGGGAAACCGCGAACTGCTCGCCATCCGGTTAGCCCTAGGCGAATGGCGACAGTGGTTGGAGGGGGCGACCGTTCCTTTTGTCGTTTGGACTGACCATAGGAACCTTGAGTACATCCGTTCTGCCAAACGACTTAATGCGCGTCAGGCGCGTTGGGCGCTGTTTTTCGCTCGTTTCGAGTTCGTGATTTCTTATCGTCCGGGCTCTAAGAACACCAAGCCTGATGCTTTATCTCGTCTCTTCAGTTCTTCAGTAGCCTCCACTGACCCCGAGGGGATTCTCCCTGAGGGGCGTGTTGTCGGGTTGACTGTCTGGGGAATTGAGAGGCAGGTAAAGCAAGCGCTCACTCACACTCCGTCGCCGCGCGCTTGTCCTAGGAACCTTCTTTTCGTTCCCGTTCCTACTCGTCTGGCCGTTCTTCAGTGGGCTCACTCTGCCAGGTTAGCCGGCCACCCTGGCGTTCGGGGTACGCTTGCTTCCATTCGCCAGCGTTTTTGGTGGCCCACCCGGGAGCATGACACGCGTCGTTTCGTGGCTGCTTGTTCGGTCTGCGCGCAGACTAAGTCCGGTAACTCCCCTCCTGCCGGCCGTCTCAGGCCGCTTCCCATTCCCTCTCGACCGTGGTCTCACATCGCCTTAGATTTTGTCACCGGACTGCCTTCGTCAGCGGGGAAGACTGTTATTCTTACGGTTGTCGATAGGTTCTCTAAGGCGGCTCATTTCATTCCCCTTGCTAAGCTTCCTTCTGCTAAAGAGACGGCACAAATCATCATCGAGAATGTTTTCAGAATTCATGGCCTTCCGTCAGACGTCGTTTCGGACAGAGGTCCGCAATTCACGTCTCAATTTTGGAGGGAGTTTTGCCGTTTGATTGGGGCTTCCGTCAGTCTCTCTTCCGGCTTTCACCCCCAGTCTAACGGTCAAGCAGAACGGGCCAATCAGACTATTGGTCGCATCTTACGCAGTCTTTCTTTTCGCAACCCTGCGTCTTGGTCAGAACAGCTCCCCTGGGCAGAATACGCCCACAACTCGCTTCCTTCGTCTGCGACCGGGCTATCTCCTTTTCAGAGTAGCCTCGGGTACCAGCCTCCGCTGTTCTCATCTCAGTTCGCCGAGTCCAGCGTCCCCTCCGCTCAGGCTTTTGTCCAACGTTGCGAGCGCACCTGGAAGAGGGTCAGGTCTGCACTTTGCCGTTATAGGACGCAGACTGTGAGGGCTGCTAATAAGCGTAGAACTAAGAGTCCTAGATATTGTCGCGGTCAGAGAGTTTGGCTCTCCACTCAGAACCTTCCCCTTAAGACGGCTTCTCGCAAGTTGACCCCGCGGTTCATTGGTCCGTTCCGTATTTCTCGGGTCATTAATCCTGTCGCAGTTCGACTTCTTCTTCCGCGATACCTTCGTCGCGTCCACCCGGTCTTCCATGTCTCCTGTATCAAGCCCGTTCTTCGCGCCCCCGCTCGTCTTCCCCCCCCCCCCCCCATCCTTGTCGAGGGCGCACCCATCTACAGGGTTCGCAGGATTTTGGACATGCGTCCTCGGGGCCGTGGTCACCAGTACCTCGTAGATTGGGAGGGGTACGGTCCTGAGGAGAGGAGTTGGGTTCCCTCTCGGGACGTGCTGGACCGTGCGCTGATCGAGGATTTCCTCCGTTGCCGCCAGGTTTCCTCCTCGAGTGCGCCAGGAGGCGCTCGGTGAGTGGGGGGGTACTGTCATGTATTGTCATGTTGTGTCTTTCTGTCCTTTCCTTTCACCCTGTCTCCCTCTGCTGGTCGTATTAGGTTGCCTTTTCTCCCCCGCTTTCCCCCAGCTGTTCCTTGTCTCCTCCTGACTACCTCGTCACCCCTTTTCCCACCTGTTCCCTTTTTCCCTCTGATTAGTCCCCTATATCTCTCTCTGTTTTTGTTCCTGTCCTTGTCGGATTCTTGTTTGTTGTGTTTCATGCCTGAACCAGACTATCGTCATGTTTGCTGTAACCTTGTCCTGTCCTGTCGGAATCTGCCGGTCTATCTGAGCCTACCTATGTTTGGTTATTAAAGAAGCTCTGTTTAAGTTAGTTCGCTTTTGGGTCCTCATTCACTCACCGTAACAGTAATTGGGTAGTTTCTCCCATTATTCTCTGCAGATCCTCTCTAGCTCTGTCAGGTTGAATGGGGGACATTGCTGCACAGCTATGTTCAGGTCTCTCCAGAGATGTTCGATCGGGTTCGTCCGGGCTCTGGCAAGGCCACTCAAGGCCACTCCTGCATTGTCTTGGCTGGGTGTTTAAGGTCATTGTCCTGTTGGAAGGTGAACCTTCACCCCAGTCTGATATCCTCAGCACTCTGGAGCAGGTTTTCATCAAGGATCTTTCTGTACTTTGCTCCGTTCATCTTTCCCGACATCCTGACTAGTCTCCAAGTCCCTGGTGCTTAAAAACATTTCCACAGCATGATGCTGCCTCCACCATGGTCCAGTTTCCTCCAGATTTGACGCTTGGCATTCAGGCCAAAATATTTCATTCTTGGTTTCATCAGTCCAGAGAATCTTGTTTCTCATAATCTGAGAGTCCTTTAGGTGCCTTTTGGCAAACTCCATCTGGCCACTCTTTCATAAAATCCTGATGGTTGTCATTTTGGAAGGTTCTCCCACCTCCACAGAGAAACTCTGGAGCTATGTAGAGTTCCTTTGACCTCATGGTTTGTTTCTTGCTCTGACATGCACTGTCAACAGTGGGACCTTAAATAGACAGGTGTGTGCCTTTCCAAATCATGTCCAATCAATTGAATTTACAACATGTGGTCACAAAACAAGATGTAGAAACATCTCAAGGCTGATCAATGGAAACAGGATGCATCTGTGCTCAATTTCAAGTCTAACAGCAAAGTGTCTGAGTACTTATGTAAATAAGGTATTTCTGTTTTTTATTTTTAGTAAATGTGCAAAAATGTATAAAAACTGTTTTTGCTTTCTCGTTGTGGGGTATTGTGTGTATATTGATGAGGATTCTTTAAAAAAAATCCATTTAAAAAAAAGCCCCTCTCCTGACGTCTCGAATCCAGTATGGAACGAACGGAGTACGCCGGGGCCCCCTCGATGTCCAGAGGGGGCGGAGGAACCTCCCACACCTCAGACTCCTGGAGCGGGCCAGCCACCGGCCTGAGGAGAGACACATGGGGGGTTAATGTGGTAATCGGGGGGGAAGCCGTAACCTATAACATACCTCATTCACTCTCCTCAGGACTTTAAATGGCCCCACAAACTGCAGACCCAGCTTCCGGCAGGGCAGGCAGAGGGGCAGGTTTCCGGACGAGAGCCAGACCTGGTCACCCAGTGCGAACAGCAGGGTCTCACTGCGGTGACGGTCTGCACACACTTTCTGGCGCAGCACAGCGTTCTGAAAGTGGACATGGGCAGTGCCCCATGTTTCCTCCGTGCGCTGGAACCAGTCATCCACCGCAGGAGCCTCAGTCTGACTCTGATGCCAAGGAGCCAGAACACACACTGGAAGGGGGTGAGGTTAGTGGAGGATGGGCGGAGCGAGTTCTGGACCATCTCTGCCCAGGGCACGAACGCTGCCCACTCCCCCGGCCGGTCCTGGCAATAGGACCTCAGAAACCTACCCACATCCTGGTTTACTCTCTACACCTGCCCGTTACTATCGGGGTGAAAACTTAAGGTAAGGCTGACCGAGACCCCGAGACGTTCCATGAACGCCTTCTAGACCCTTGATGTGAACTGGGGACCTCGATCAGACACTATATCCTCAGGCACCCGTAGTGCCGGAAGACGTGTGTAAACAAGGCCTCTGTCTATAATACTAAACCAATTGGAAGTCAAATCAGCCAAATATCTTAGAACCAGGTCGTTGTAAGAAAGAGCTAATTACTGTTCAGTTTTAGACTGGTGACAGGTGTTTAGCAAAGTAATAAGGCCTGAAAGGCTGTGATATTATGGTAAATATTGATGATACTGTATATCCACCAACACATAGTCATCAACACAGGAGAGGTTAGGTAGCATTGTCCTTGAGGGATATGCACTGTATTACCCTATAATATATGCTGCTATGCTCTAATACGCTCATATAGGATTCACAAAGAGGAAGCAATGCAAGCAAATCTAAATCTGATTTGGAAAACAAAGAGTCAAAATGAGAGATGAAAAAGTATGACGAGGAAAACACTATGTGAATGATGGAGTCTGTATTGCCGTATTGGGAAGAGATATTTGAAAATGTCAATGTGTGTGTGTGTGTGTGCATGTGTGTTTATCGTCAATGGCATTCAGCCCAATACCCAGGTAGAGTTCACAGGATATACCTCTGAAGTAAAAATGGAATTCAGAAAGTGGAACTCTGAGTTCAAAGAAACAATTGAGTTCCATTGATTCCAGAGTCCATTTCACAGAATTTACGTGTGACATTTTTTGTTTATGTCACATACATTGTGTGGAATATGCAAGCCTTTGACTTGATCCACTGCAAACTTTCAAAGCAACTTCGTTTACTTTGCAATGTCATCACTGTCAGAGAGCACTATCACCCTTACAAAAAAATATTGCAGTCAGAGTGCAGTAAAACTGCAGTACACTGCAGTATAACTGCCATTGGAGTGCAGTATAACTGCGGTATGCAGCAAATACCGTGTCCAAATAACAATGTTTTTACTGAAGTAATTTTGCAGTATAACTGCAGTTAAAGTGCAGTATAATTGCAGTTCAACTGCAGTACCACAGTCGACTGCCGCTAGTGCACATTTACTGCAGTTTCAAAACTGCCATATTTTTTTGTAAGGGCAACTATTGATTTTGATTTATTTAGCCCGGAGAAATCGCAAATGGAATGGAAGTGAACTAGACATGTTTTTAAGTTCCAAACATGACACCTGAGTAGACAGTTTTTTTTATAATGTGGTAATGCTGACTCTAACCTTTTGATAACAAAAATCGCCATCACATAGTGGAAGTCACTGTCAATACATCGAAACCAATATCCATAAATACTTATCAGCTCTAAACGATATGCTAACTCAAGTCCACAGATGTTTGCCAGCAACATAAGATAACATTTAAAAACATTACTAAAACCACTGATTTTGAACACCCTCTTTATTATCGCGCTACTCCAGTCCTGTCAGCATGCTTGCATCCACATGTTTTTTGAACGGGTTACCAGAAAATGTCTTAGTCATGCCAAGGCACTGCTGAAATCCCAGTGTAGCCTACTAACTGACTGGCTGTCTGAGGATCAGTTTTGGTGAGAAAGGCAGAACTAGTCAACCCTTTGTCAGGCCCTGTTATTACACATACAAACAAGCACACACATACAAACAAACACACGCACGCACATGCATGCACACACAAAATTGCCCTGTGGTTTCCTGCCAGGGCTGATCATTTTTGTAATTTAGCGGGTAAACAGAGAGGGGATAAATTATGCCACAGAGCACTGAAGCTGTGTGTGTTTGTGTGTGTGTTTGTTCGTATGAGAAAAGGAACACAATAGATGGCTAAGTGCCGGATAAAGGTGGAGGGTGTGTTCGTGTGTCTGTCGGCAGGTAGCCTAGTGGTTAGAGTGTTGGGCCAGTAACCAAAAGGTTGCTGGATTGAATCCCCGATCTGACAAGGTATAAAAAAATATATGTAATTCTGCCCCTGAACAAGGCAGTTAACCCCACTGTTCTCTGGTAGGCAGTCATTGTAAATAAGAATTTGTTCTTAACTGACTTGCTGAGTTAAATAAAGGTAAAATGTATATATAATCATGTCTGGTTGGAATGTGGTAGTTTCCTGAGCCCATTATTCATCCAGCAGCCAGGGTAGTTGCAGGGTTAAAAGGTTTCCAACTTGGTTAAACTAGCTCTGAACTTCACTCCACCAACAGACAATGGTCAAATGCCTGCCGACTGGAGGCTGCATCCTTGTGTCCTGCCTCTCTATAAAGCCGTTAGTGTGTGTCAACAGCCTTTAGAAGGCTTAGAAGATTAAGCGCTGTGAGTAAGTAATGGTGGCAGGTGACCTCCAGAGTCTACCTCTACAAAGGCTCTCATCATTAGTGTCCTGCCAAGGAAACACATCCTCTCACTTCAGAATGAAAACATCATTTTTTTCCAAATTTTGTTGTGTTTACAAGGAAGGATTAACATTGATTTAATTGTGTTTTTAGTGGGGAAAAAAATAAATAGACATTATGAAAAATAAAACACTAATACAGTATATCTCGATTACATAAGAAATCAATCCTCTGAGGAAAATGTTGGAATCAAGTCTTTCTGGGTAAATCTCTAAGAGCTCTGCACACCTGGATTGTTCAAATTCAAGCTCTGTCAACTTGGTTGTTGTCCATGCTCTATGGCGATTTTCAAGTCTTTCAAGCCATGGATCGTCAAGCCGATTTAAGTAAAAAATTGTAACTAGGCCACTCAGGAACATTTAATGTCATCTTGGTAAGCAACTCCATTGTACATTTGGCCTTAAAGGTGATTTCTTTCTCCCAGTGTCTGTTGGAATGCATCCTTGCTGATGACAAACATACCGATAACATGATGCAGCCACCACCATGCTTGAAAATACGAAGAGTGGTGCTCAGTGATGTGTTGGATTTGCCCCAAACATAACGCTTTGTCTTCATGAAATAAAGTTAATTTCTTTGCCACAGTTTTTTGCAGTTTTACTTTGGAGCCTTATTGCAAACAAAATTGCATGTTGTGGAATATTTGTATTCTGTATAGGCTTCCTTCTTTTCACTCTGTCGTTTAGGTTAGTATTGTGGAGTAATTACAATGTTGTTTATCCATCCTCAGTTTTCTCCTATCACAGCCATTAAACTTTCCAACTGTTTTAATGTCACCATTGGCCTCATGATGCAATCCCTGAGTGGTTTCCTTCCTCTCCTGAAACTGAGTTAGGAAGGACGCCTGTATCTTTGTAGTGACTGGGTATATTGATACATCATCCAATTAATAACTTCACTATTCTCAAAGGGATTTTCATTTTTTTTGTACCCATCTACCAATAGGTGCCCTTCTTTGCGAAGCGTTGGAAAACCTCCCTGGTGTTTGTGCTTGAATCTGTGTTTGAAATGCTCGTCTAAAGGACCTTACAGATAATTGTATGTGTGGAGTACAGAGATAAAGTAGTCATTCATTATTGCACACAGACTGACATGCAACTTATTATGTGACTTGTTAAGCAAATGTAATCCATTTCAAAATAAGGCTGTAACACAACACAATTTGGAAAAAGTTAGGGTGTGTGAACTTTTCTGAAGGCACTGTAAGGTAGACATCTAGGCCTATTCCAAGGTGATAACGATAAGCTAGCAAGAATGGAAAATAATAATGTCGCTACCTTGCTTTCCAAACAAGGTGCATGATGAGCAAACTGAATGTTTGATTGTTGATCGTTCTTTAGGAGACTTTCCTCATCTTCAGTAAGCCTGGTCTCAAGCGGGCATCACTGAGAGTTAGGAAAGTTCAGCCATTTTAGGATAGGAAACATAACAGCATAAAACATGATTGGATTTCTGTTGAAACCAATAGTGGAGAACAATACATTCTAACACTAGTTCCAGCGCCATCAAAAACTCAAAAGAACACAATTGTCAACATCTCAACTCAAGTCCATGCACGCACAAACTCTAACCATCGGTCCATGGCATGTACTGTGATGGTAATAAAGACAAGGTTCTTGGTTGTTCTTTCTTCATGTTGATTAACCACTTTAAACTTTAAAATTGATGCCAGGGATCCAGTGGGCAGTATCGTGGATGCAGAGAGACTTTGAAGTGAGAAAATGTAGTCAAAATACCATGAGGCATCTGTTTTCGTGGGACTTTGGTTTAGCTACCCCTTTTTGCAGTACAAACTACTCCTCTTTGCTACATTAGCAGGAGGATGGCATATCTTCCCCTCACTAGAGCAAGTGCATCACAAAAAGTGTTTCTGGAGAACAATAACGACGATGATGATGTGTGTGTGCGTGTTTAGCATTTCACTTGTTTACTTGTGGTATCATAAATTAAAATGCTTGTTTGACAAATAAAAAAACAAATGAAATATACAAGCTCTTTCCTTTTTCCATTTGAACTGCAGAACATAGTAATGTAGCTAATTTTATTGTTAGCACATTCAGCTTGTTTATATGCACCGCCCCTGAAGGCAACAAGACTCAGATTTCCGTTTAATCCAGATTGCATTATTTTCTCTCTCATTTAGGAGCTTAGGTACCTGGAAACAAACAACAGATAGCTGTACCTCAGGCTACAATTGGTGAAAAATTCTGTTGGAAAACGAACATGGTATTGTTCAATTAATTACGTTTTTCAGGCGTTGTCGCTACAAATGAAATCATGGCCCGGGGCTCGATCGCTCCCCTCCAAAACCTGAGACTGTTTTTAGGCCTATTCACAGGCTGGCAGGTTTTCCTCACAGTGTGAGCATTTTATTTTCCTCTGCCCTCTGCGGTTGTGCTAATGCATACATACTTTGTGGCGTTGAGATAATTATAGGCTATTGTCTTTATTGATGGGAGATGATTGCTACAGTCAATAGCTGCTGTGCTTCAGAGCAGGAGTGTGAGGATTCGGAAACACTTTATTTGACACCTAGCGGCATAACACGTTATAACACGGTCTTAACAATGTCATTGGTCATAACAGCTGACATGAGTGTTATGACAATGTTATGACAGTGTTATGACAGGTTATGACAGTGTTATGACATATCATGACACCACAAGAGGCAAATCTTTCTTATGCAACATTTCAAAAAAATTGCCATTTTATTATCATTCTAATGTAAATACACATAATAGATATTGATGTCAAACGTGGCTTGCCTAATGCTCTGTCACTGAATGCTCTGTCGCTGAAGACTTGGAGGAATGCATGAGCAGGACAGAGCTCCCTCTTTGGGACTTATGACCGATTGTCATGTACATTACCAGTCAAAAGTTTGGACACACCTACTCATTCAAAGGTTTTTCTTTATGTTTCCTTATTTCTACATTGTAGAATGGTAGTAAAGACATCAAAACTATGAAATAACACGTCGTAACCAAAAAAGTGTTAAACTAATTTTAGATTCTTCAAAACAGCCACCCTTTGCCTTGCTGACAGCTTTGCACAGTCTTTGGTATTCTCTCAAAATCAAATCAAATCAAATTTTATTTGTCACATACACATGGTTAGCAGATGTTAATGCGAGTGTAGCGAAATGCTTCTAGTTCCGACAATGCAATAATAACCAACAAGTAATCTAGCTAACAATTCCAAAACTACTACCTTATAGACACAAGTGTAAGGGGATAAAGAATATGTACATAAGGATATATGAATGAGTGATGGTACAGAGCGGCATAGGCAAGATACAGTTGATGGTATTGAGTGCAGTACATACATATGAGATGAGTATGTAAACAAAGTGGCATAGTTAAAGTGGCTAGTGATACATGTATTACATAAAGATGCAGTAGATGATATAGAGTACAGTATATACATATACATATGAGATGAATAATGTAGGGTATGTAAACATTATATTAGGTAGCATTGTTTAAAGTGGCTAGTGATATATTTTACATCATTTCCCATCAATTCCCATTATTAAAGTGGCTGGAGTTGAGTCAGTGTGTTGGCAGCAGCCACTCAATGTTAGTGGTGGCTGTTTAACAGTCTGATGGCCTTGAGATAGAAGCTGTTTTTCAGTCTCTCGGTCCCAGCTTTGATGCACCTGTACTGACCTCGCCTTCTGGATGATAGCGGGGTGAACAGGCAGTGGCTCGGGTGGTTGTTGTCCTTGATGATCTTTATGGCCTTCCTGTGACATCTGGTGGTGTAGGTGTCCTGGAGGGCAGGTAGTTTGCCCCCGGTGATGCTACCACAGCATTCTGCAGCGATACACCATCCCATCTGGTTTGGGCTTAGTGGAACTATCATTTGTTTTTCAAAAGGACAATGTCCCAACACACCTCCAGACTGTAAGGGCTATTTTACCAAGAAGGAGAGTGATGGAGTGCTGCATCAGATGACCTGGCCTCCACAATCAGTTGGACCTTTGAGTGAAGGAAAGCAGTCAACAAGTGCTCAGCATATGTGGGAAGTCCTTCAAGTCTGTTGGAAAAGCATTCCTCATGTGGCTGGTTGAGAGAAAGCCAAGAGTTTGCAAAGCTGTCATCATGGCAAAGGGTTGCTACTTTGAAGAATCTAAAATATAAAGTACATTTTTATTTGTTTAACACTTTTTTGGTTACTACATGTAACATGTGTTATTTCATAGTTATGATGTCTTCCCTATTATTCCACAACAATGAAAATATGAAGAAAAAAACAACCCTGGAATGAGTAGGTGTGTCCAAAATTTTGACTGGCACTGTATGTGATAGGCTTAAATTATTACCCTTACATAAGCAAAAAATGTGATGTGATATATTCTATGTCCATATTTTGAAGTTTGTTTGTATAATAAAATGCATTTTTATTATAAACATTTTGGCTATTAAATGGTTTTATATTTTACAAACGATGGCTCGTATCACGTGTATTTACATGAGTGCATATGTACCACGCTAAGTGATATGTATTTTAGGTTACTTTTTATGAAATGTGAACGTTGCGTTCGCATGGTTTTCCACATTTTGTTACGTAACTACCTTGTTCTAAAATGGATTAAATTAACACTTCTCCTTATTAATCTACACACAATACCCCATAATGACAAAGCAACAACAGTTTTTTAGAAATGTTTGCCAATGTATTTAAAAAAAAAACTGAATTAACGTATTTACACAAGTATTTAGATACTTTACTGAGTACTTTGTTGAAGCAATTTGACAGCGATTACAGCCTCGAGTCTTCTTGGGTATGACACTACAAGATTGGCACAACCGTAATTTGGGAGTTTCTCCTGTTCTTCTCTGCAGATCCTCTCAAGCTCTGTCAGGTTCGATAGGGAGCGTCGATGCACAGCTACAGTTGAAGTCGGAAGTTAACATACAGTTGAAGTTGGACGTTTACATACACTTAGGTTGGAGTCATTCAATTTTGTTTTTCAACCACTCCACAAATGTATTGTTAACAAAAATTAGTTTTGGCAAGTTGGTTAGGACATCTACTTTGTGCATGACAGAAGTCATTTTTCCAACAATTGTTTACAGACAGATTGTTTCACTTATAATTCACTGTATTACAATTCCAGTGGGTTAGAAGTTTACATACACTAAGTTGACTGCGCCTTTAAACAAATTGGAAAATTCCAGAAAATTATGTCATGGCTTTAGAAGCTTCTGATAGGCTAATTGACGTCTTTTTAGTCAATCGGAGATGTACCTGTGGATGTATTTCAAGGCCTACCTACAAACTCAGTTCCTCTTGGCTTGACTTCATGGGAAAATCTATAGTCACAAACCATAGTTGGGTCACCTGCTATTGTCCTCCCTTCCACTGGCATACTGTTATATTCAGCTAATAACTGTTTCCTTTGTCTTTCTGTTGTCTGGTGGTCAAACCAAGTGTGTTAAAACAGTCCGAGTGTACAACCCCTCCCTTTCTCTCTTTCTCCCTCTGTGACTCTCTCGCTCAACCAGCTCTTGCTGACACCTACCTATGTGCCCCCTCTTTCCATTTACTGTAACCAGCATCCTCCCCCCACTGAGCACAAAACAACACCAGACATCCATAGACGTTGAAAAGTATAACATTTAGTCAGTCCACCCTGGTATTGATGTGAATGTCCACAGACGGACCAAACTGGACCAACTCTGAACGTATCATAGAGGTACACTGACTGCACAAAACATTAAGAACACCTGCTCTTTCCATGCCATAGACTGACCAGTTGAATCCAGGTGAAAGCTAAGATTCCTTTTTGATGTCACTCACTAAATCCACTTCAATCAGTGTAGATGAAGGGTAGGAGATGTTTAAGCCTTGAAACAATTGAGACATGTATTGTGCATGTGTGCCATTCAGAGCGTGAAAGGGCAAGATAAAATATTTAAATGTCTTTCAAATGGTAGTAGGTGCCAGGCACACCGGTTTGTGTCAAGAACTGCAATGCTGCTGGGCCTTTCATGCTCAACAGTTTCCTGTGTGTATCAAGAATGCTCCACCACCTAAAGGACATCCAGACAACTTGACACCACTGTGAGAAGCATTTGAGTCAACATAGGCCAGCACCCCTGTGGAACGCTTATATTGATTTACACTATTTTTTATACTTGTGGAGCAGGTTGTGCAGATCAATAGGACAAAAATTTTATTGAATCCCTTTTTAGGTTAATATTTAAAGTAGCAAAATGGGACATCTGTGCAAGGAATTTGTAGACTTTTACTAGACATTGTATATCAGTACAGTATGATTGTGAGTAATTAAAATAGCTGGTCCTAATTTAACCTGGTATCAGGCAGGTAGCGGTGATTGGGTGACGGTGCAGGGGAGGATATGTCCCCCCCCCCCCCCACGTCATCTCCCTTCTTCAACTAGAATCATATCACAGTGCTCCTCCCTCCTTCTCCCATCCCTCTCTCCTCTCCTCAGTGGAGTCATGTCACGGTCTGGTCACCTTGACCCCTCTCAGCACCACAGCCGAGCCACATCGGACCCGCTGGCTCTGTTACTATGTGTTTATACGGCGCAAATGGAGGTTCAGTCCCCTGCTGACTGCTGTTGTGGTAGTACAGCATAGCATTGTATTTGTGTGGGGAGAGAGAAAGAGAATTAATATGATGATAGGAGGCCTAGGGGAGTTGTCGGTGCTGTGTTTGAAACAGTTTTCTCTCCATCGTGTGTTTTTTGGCTTGCTGGGTTAGATGTACAGTATGCAAGGTCTCTCACTGAGCATGAATGTATTCAACTTTATTCCATGTCTTTTTTTGCCCTGAAAAACATCCTGTAAATATACAGTGGGAATCATAAGTATTCCCCTCGCTCAGATTTTTTCACATTTTGTTACATTACAAAATGGGATTGAAATAGATTTTGTGATTTTTTTGGAATTGATCTACTAAACAAAATACTCCATAATGTCAAAGTCAAAAGAAGTTTCTACAAATAGTCATTGCACAAGAAGTAATCACCCCCTTCGTTTAGCCAAGCCTAAATTAGCTCATGAGTAAAATGTGGCTAAACAAATGATAATGGAATTTATGTGTTTAAATTAATGATTAGAATATTCCACCCTGAAACCATAGAATTGTATGAAATTGATTAGAATCATAAAATTATTATTAATGATGTGTGTAGTTTTAGTCAGTATAAATATAATTAATGATGTGTGTAGTTTTAGTCGGAATTAGGGTAAAACAATATATCTGTACAATATATCTTTATAGTATCTTAAACACAGACTGTCTGAGCAAAATTCGGTGCCCGACCTGGCTAGGCTGGGAGATTTGGGAGAGGGCAGGTAGTACTTCTCACCATCTCCCTAATCTTGGGGGAGGACAGGGAGTGGTTCTCACGGTCTCCCTAATCTTTGTCGGCTGGGTAGTGATACAGTATGTGCGGAGGATACCTACTGTTTGTGTGTGAAGGTATGTGCGTAAGGAGCCTGTATAAAATTGATGGTTTTGTACAATGGACTATGATGTCCTCTTGAATAAACATTTGGCTATTGTAGCTGGGACTCTGTCTGTTTCATTCAACCATCTTACAAATTCTAGGTTGCAGACTGAGCAATTGAATTGAAGTTCAGTTTATGAACATTGATAACATAATTCACGTAACAACAAATCACATAAGTTACATGGACTCTGTGTGAAAGAATACGGGTTGACATGATTTTTAGTAATGGTGTCTTTACAGGAATGCAATCATGAAGACCTGATTCACGCAGTCTCCTCTGAACAGTTGACATGATTCAATACATATATACACTACCGTTCAAAAGTTTGGGGTCACTTAGAAATGTCCTTGTTTTTGAAAGAAAGGCACATTTTTTGTCCATTAAAGTAACATCAAATTGATCAGAAATACAGTGTAGACATTGTTAATGTTGTAAATGACTATTGTAGCTGGAAACGTCTGATTTCTTTATGGAACATCTACATAGGCGTAGAGGCCCATTATCAGCAACCATCACTCCTATGTCCAATGGCACATTGTGTTAGCTAATCCAAGTTTATAATTTTAAAAGGCTAATTGATCATTAGAAAACCCTTTTGCAATTATGTTAGCACAACTGAAAACGGTTGTTCTAATTAAAGAAGCAGTAAAACTGACCTTCCTTAGACTAGTTGAGAATCTGGAGCGTCAGCATTTGTGGGTTCGATTTACAGGCTCAAAATGGCCAGAAACAAAATACTTTCTTCTGAAACTGGGTTGCCAAGACTGGTGGTTAGTAAACCGGCGACGTTGAGCGTCGTAGCGGGGTAGCCGGAGTAGACGTGACACAAACTCATTATAGGCTAGTACATTTGACCTTAGAATCGCAAAAGTTTCATTAAACTATGAGCAATTTTGTAATCAGCAGCCAACTATTAATGAATTAATTTGTGTCCAAAATTAACGTAGATGAATTACAAGCCTTCAGCGGATGGGCTCGCAGTATTTGGTCTTCATCCTCACCTATCTTGGTCAGTAGGAGGTCAAACTGGCCCCGGTCAAGTCGGAATCCTTTCCAAACAGTCTGAATTCCATGACCAGCCAATGGAACTCCTTGTGCTGCTTTTCTGGTCTGTAGTAGTGGGTGGACCCAGAAAAACCAAGACCGCTTTCAGGCCGTACTGTCCTAGGGAATGAGAAGGAGCTTCTTCAACTTCGGTCTCATTGCAGTAGATGAATGAAAACCTTTCAGTCAGATAGCCTATATATAAAAATGTTTTAAATACTGTGCAAACTTCACTCGCAAATAATTATTGTAAGAAAATGTATCTTGTTCCTATCCCACATCTGACAGCTACACACAAGCACCGTCTTCTGTG